>NC_053160.1:72678974-72978974 GCF_016835505.1 Polypterus senegalus | reverse complement strand
TACATTTCTCTCTGTCTCTGACATTCTCTGCTCCTGACGCACACACTCCTTTGAAGAGGAAGATATGTTTGCATTCTTTTAATTGTGAGAAAGAACGGTCATCTCTGTCTTGTCATGGAGCACAGTTTAAACTTTTGATTAAAGGGTGTTATTTCATGTCTAGAGGGCTCTAATAATGTTAAAAAACGTATTTAGAAGGTCATAAACAGGTTTTCTATGCTCTAACTGCGAAAATATTAGATTAATAAATAAAGAATACCACTTTGTGGAAATTCATTTATCTGTCTGGAGCGGATTAACCGCTATAAACGAGAGTTTACTGTATAACTGTGCGGAAAATATTTATAAACAGTGTGGGAGAGTTTCTAAGGGCTTAAAATATATAAAAATAACCATACAAATATATGGTTTCTACTTCGTGGATTTTCACCTATCGCGAGGGGTTCTGGAACGCAACCCCGGCCATCGAGCAGGGATTACTGTATTTCACTTTTTATTGACTTTATCACAATTCCAGTGGGTCAAATGTTTACATTGTAATAAGAAGACAAGGGAAGGAGAAAGGTTTGGGGATCCACCCTGTATATTGTCAGACAAGCACTCAAGAATCAAATGAGTAATCATAAAAGACTGAGTCCCAATAGACTAGCTGAGGGGAAAAAAGGTGCTGGCTTTTATAGCTGCTGTGCAGGAAGGGGTGGGTCCGTGCAGGGGCTGGTGGAAGTGAGGTAAGTAGGAGGGCATGGTCTGGACAGGAGGGCGGTATTGGTGCTGGTTTAACTGGGTTTCCCTTCTGTTGATCTATAGGAAAGGGAGAAGAGAGGGTAGTGCACTTTATCAACCCTCAAACTGACATCAGTTAAGCCCTTTGAATAATAATAATAATAATAATAATACATTTGAATGACTCCTATGTGCACATGTTTAACAACATACACTTTATTAATATTTGGTATCATTGATTTTAAATTGTTTAACTTGAGTCAATTGTTTTGGGTTGTTTTGGGTGGCCTTGCACAAGCTTCTTACAATAAATTGCTGGAATCTTGGCCCATTCTTCCTGAGAAAACTGGTGTAACTGGGACAAGTTCGCAGGCCTCCTGCTTTTTCAGTTCTGCCCACAAATTTTTATTCAGATTTAGGTCAGGGCCTTGTGATGGCCACTTCAAAACCTTGACCTTGTTGTCCTTGCTTGGGGTCATTGTCCATTTGGAAGACCCATTTGTGACTGAGATTAAACTGCACTCTTGAAATGTTGCTGCAGTATATCTACATAACAGTAATTTTCACCAACAAAGCACCCCCACAACATGATGCTCCTCATACTTAGGATGGTGCTCTTTGGTTTGCAAGTCTCACTCTTTTTTCCTCCAAACATAACGATGGTCGTTATGGTCAAGTAGTTCGATCTTGGATTTCTCCGACCAGAGGACATTTCTCCAGAAGATAAGATCTTCACAAGGTCCTTTGCTGTTGGTCTGGGATTGGTTTGCACTGTTTGTGCCAAAGTACGTTCTTCTGTAGGAGACAGAATGCATCTCCTTCCTGAGTGTTATGATGATTGTGTGGTCCCATGGTATTTATACATGCAAATTACTGTTTGTACAGATGAACATGGAACCTTCAGGCATTTGGTAATTGTTCCCAAGGATGAACCAGATTTGTGGAGGGGCAGGATTTTTTTTTGATTTTCCCATGATGTCAAACAAAGAGGCAGTGAATTTGATGGCAGGTCTTAACTTACATCCACATGTTGACTCCAATCGCTAATTGGCTATCAGAAGCTAATTGTTTAATTGTCTAAAGGCTTGACATCATTTTTTGGAATTTTTCAAGCTGTTTAAAGGCACAGTTAACAAAATTGTATGTAAACTTGTGACACATTGCAATTGAGATATAGTCAATAAAAAATTAAATACTCTGTCTGTGAGCATTATTGGAAAAAATTACTTTTGCCCTGCACAAAATAGATGTCTTAAACAATATGCCAAATTTATATTGTGTTAGTATAAAATCCATGGAGGGGTTAAAAAAGTGAGTTTTAAAGAATTCATCCTAAGTGTATGGAAACATCTGACTTCAATGGTAGGCACTGGCAGCACTAGGTCGCAGAACCAAACAATGCCATAAAATGTTTTTAGAGAAAAAGAAAAATCAAATTAGTCATATATACACACACATACCCTTCCTTTTTTAAACTTCCTTTTTAAGCTTCAAAGCAAAGCACAAAATAACCAAGGATCAGTTGCCAGTCCCTCACAGGCTAAGCTTATGTCCACACTCACACTGGGACAATTTAAAATAACCAGCTGAGGCAACACCACAATTTTGAACTTGGGAATAGGTTTCTGGAGAACACCCAAAGAAATATGGTCAAAACATGCAAGCTTCAAATCAGATGTGGCCTCTTCTAGAAATTTACCTAAATTGCAAGTATACTCTGAATCTCGATATGCAGGATGTCATAGTCATAACTCATGTTGATGTCATGTCAGCCAGTTATCATTAGCGATATGTTTTGGTGCATTAGTATTCAGGCATGTTTATGGCATACAAATAAATTGTGAGTCTCAGTGTTTCGGCAGGAAGTTTGAAATTAACGTAGAGGTATCATCGTGAAATCTCTTACCGGTTTCCAGGTTCAGAGATGAAAATCAACTTTTCTTGCCAACTGATTGGAAAAGTCATTGATGATATCTTTGTAGTCCAATCTGGATGCAATGAGTTTTTCTAAGATAGGAGAAGCCAACTCAGCGACTAATTGGATATACCTATTTTAGGAAAGGATTATACTGGCGACCTTTTTCGGGTAACGAAGGTGGACTATGGAATGTTTTCAAAGATGCACATGTACGCAATTTAAGATTTGGGATTTCAAAAGGGTTCCTCTTAGAAGCATCTCAAATATATACTGTATATATATATATATATATATATATATATATATATATATATATATATATATATATATATATATATATATGGAGCCGACCCAGACACAGACAGGCGGACATGTTGTTTTTCAAGGCAGGAAACAAACCCCAGACAGGGCGCCAGCCCGCCATAGGGCACACACACACACACACCAAGCATACACTAGGAACAATTTAGATTCGCCAATGCACCTAACCTGCATGTTGGTGGAAACCAGAGCACCCGGAGGAAGCCCACACAGACAAGGGGAGAACACTATATATATATATATATATATATATATATATATATATATAGTGGAGGACTGCCAGCTTCCCATGCCGGTCCTCACCCCCAGGCCGCCAGGAGGAGCTCTCCCGACAGCAGGATCGTGCCCCGAGTTCCAGCAGGGCCTTATGGACTATGTAGTGTTTTTACGCAGCCCTGCTGGATACCTTGGGGACCACCGGGAGTCGCTGTAGGAGGGCTCATGGGCCCTTGTGTGCCCTATAACCCGGGAGTACGTCACGGTCACGTGACGGGAAGAAACGACATGCTCCCAGGGTGAAGAACAGGACTGCTTGCCCAGACCCGGAAGGAATAAGGAACTGTGGACTGTTGGGACAGGAACACCTCCGGGTCAGGGGCTATAAAAGGACGGTGCCTCAGTCCAGACACTGAGCTGTGCTGGGAGGGAGAGGAGCAAAGTGTCTAGGCGAGGAGGAGTGATTAGTGTGCTATATTGGTTTAATATTTATGAGTAGTGTGGAAGGTGCTTGGTGCACTGTGACCCATAATAAAAAGTCTTGGACTTTTACCTGGTGTCTGGAGTTGTACCTGAGGGTTCAAGGGAGCACTAGCGCCCCCTACTGCCACAAAAAAAAAAAATATATATATATATATATATATATATATATATAATGGAGAATATAACTTGACAAATCTGCTTGAACGGGAGATGCGGACCTCAAAAGTGGGGCCCCCTGAGGTGCAGGGCCTGGGGCAGTCACTCCACTTGCCACACCGAAATGCCGTTTTTGCTTCAAATAGAAGACTGGAATCAAACTGACGATGAAGGGTGGTGAGGTAGCAAAAAATCCTTCATGTTCTACTTAAGCATCTGCAGAAACTGCTCAATAAAAAAACCACCAAAGTGATACCTTTAGGTTTCTTTTGTTCCTTGAACACATCACGGTTGTTTCAGGACACACATTTCAGTTCAAATGTTAGCCTTTAAAATAATAAATCAGGAAATGTAAGCAGAAATATCACATGTTTTAATAACAGTTAAACAAAATCATGTTTATTGATGACAGATTATTTTCTCCAAGTTCAAATGATTTTGCATTTGTTTCGATGAATAAAAAATGATGATAAGGCAATTGTTTTCTTTGGTGGTTAGCTTTGTTCACATTGTGCAATGTGTGTAGTTTGCGTGTTCTTTTCAGGTTATTGTGGGTTGTCCTTCCTCAGCTCAGAATTACTTGATTCTAAATGTGAGCTGATGTTATTCTAATTTAGGTGGTTCTTAGTCAAAAGATGTTTTCTGAACAGTTGGTTTGTCAGATTAAAATATCAGAGGGTAGGTATCATGATGAGCTAGATGACATCTTGACAAGCCAGGCACCAGTATTCCATCATTTTAATTGATTTTTGTGGGGTGAACTGGGTGAGGACAGATATTATTGGTTAGGTAAAGTTAAAGTCACACACGTATACGAAAATTCTTGTGTGGTCTCACTGAAATTTTTATTTAAAAAACTGCATAGGATGTCTGCAGGGTGTGTTTTTATGAAACATTATTATGAATATTTACTATGATTGTTTCATTTCAGGGGAGAAAAAAGTATACATGTTGTACAGTATATTTCTGTATTATAACAACATATTGTAAATATGGCTAATTGACTATTTAGAAACTGATGATTGTGATGAACTTGGGCCCCATCCAGGGTTGGTTTCTATCTTGTGCTCATTGCTGTTAGGATGCGTTCAGGGGGTCCAAGACACCTAATTGGATAATACGGGTTGAAGAAGGTTATTTTGTGGAAGTGCTCAGATTATTTTAGGACTTATTTTTGGCAAGGGATTTTAGCATATGGGCTTCTGTTCTATTATAACACCCCTAACCATTTGAGCACTTGAGCCTATCCCTGCAGTAATGAGCGGGTGCAAAGTGGAAACAAGTCTTTGATAGAAGACCAGCTGAAAGCCCAGTGGAGTTTAAAATGACCTCAACTGGCCTGCTAATTAGGATATGTACAGCACAAGGCATGTCGACAATTTGGACTAATTGGGGTTTGAATGAGCTCAAGTGGGAGATCTGCTAAAAAAAGGAGAAGCACCTGGGAAAACTAGGAAGCTTTAGAAATCCAGAAGACACAGCTGTGTGAATCAGAAGGAGTGATTAGTGAGATTTAGCAGGTGACCATAAGAACACCACCAATGATTTAAGATAGTTGGGGGCAACACTGTCTGCTCAGAGGGAAAAACAAATCAGTTTTTAAAATGTTTTCCTTCTATATATAAAACCACATGATTGCACTTCTGGATCACTAAACATGATATACCTTATTCAAACATTGGAGCAATGGTGAAATTCAGGCAGCTTTGGTAGTTATCAACCCCAAATTACTGATTTACTTAGTGCTACTCCTTCACTAGGCTTGAAAGCTCGGTGAGGAATATCTGACAGAATTCACAGCACACCTGGTTCAAGCATTGGTCTTGCCATGCTGGTTGAGGTACCTTCATGCCTTACCAAACCACTGTAGATGACTCCAAATGCAGCCGCATGTGTTGTGTTCAATCAGCCAAGACGAGCGGGTGACACACTTATTTTAAGGTTGCTACATAGACTCCCTCTAGCAGCATGTGTATATTTCAAATCCTTGATGCTTCCCTACAGACTTATCAATGGATCAGCCCTAACATATATGGAAGCATTCATAAGGTCCTATGCTTCTTCTCATCCATTCAGGTCTGCTAATAAGTGGTGTCTGGTGATACCACCTCTATCTATCAGGCATCAGATCTTGATCCAGGCTCTTTTTATGTGTAGCTCCTAGCTGGTGGAACAAGCAACGCACCTCTAGCTGAACCTCACTGCATTTAAGAAACATTCGATGATGCTGTTGTTCTTTGACTATGTAATTCATAATGGCTTTGGAAGTTCTCGTAACTAAGGAAAGATGAACTTGTCTTGCGTTTGTTCTGTTTGGTTTAAGCTCTTCGTCAACTGTGAAACCTTGTCCTATAACATGACTTAAAAACAATCCCCCCAAACTGATTTTTACTCCATTATGTTGAACACTTTTGTAAGTCGCTTTGGATGAAAGAATATGCCAAATAAATAAATGTAAATTAATTTAAATATTCTGCCATTGTCAGCATTTCTCAAGGATTCCGTTTTTTACCGCTCAGTTGTTCATAATCATTGTGATTCAAAATTTTTCTGATGAGAGGTTTCCTTGTGGTGGACTGAAATGATGTTGCTGATGTAGGCTGTCATCTTTAACAGACCAAAGTCAGATTAAGCAATTTATCTGGTGCACTTAATAGGCAGATAATCCACTCATGTGGCAGTGTAATTTTTTATTGATCAATTTACAGATAGAATCAATACTTACTGTATACTGTGCATATTATTTGTTTTCTTAAAGGTCAGAATTATTGGGGCTTTGAGCGTCACTCTAGCAGATTCACTATATACAAGCAAATCTGTTTCCATGAGACTAATAAGTTTTTAAACAATTTCCAGGCAATAAAGAAATATTTGAGAAAGGGCTGTACAAGACACGACTTCCCTAACACAAAGGCAGTCTTAAAAGCTTCTCTTAATTCAGCAGTGCCATTTAAAACACATAAATGTTAATTTAGAAATAGAAGATGAGTGAAAATTAACTCAGAGAGAGGTGCGTACTTATACTTGAATGGGAATTGTATTTGTAGTGTCTATAATAAGTGGTCTGTAGCTTCGGGTGCATTTAAAATAAATAATTGTGGCCTGTGATGTGCAGACTCCAACTTGGGGACGGGTGTGCACAATCGTCTCCACTCCGGGATGATGGAGGCGACTGGATGATTTATATACGGTGAAATGCGAGTGCCATTCAGGTGCCTCATTATTGCTATGGGTGTAATGCCATCTCACACCTGCACCTCATTAGGAGAGGCGTATTTGAAGAGCCTGCACAAGGTAGGGGGGGAGAAAACGGACTGGCCAGTGAGTGAGAAAAGAGAGACGAAGAAGGTTAAAAGAGGAGGAGGAAAAAAGAGAGGCAGAGACAGAGGGAGAGAGAAAACGTACGTGTTGAAATGAGTGAGGCAGGTGGTTGAGTGTGAGCCTCAGGGCTGTAGAAGCTGGAGGACTACTGAGTCCTTACCTGCGAGTAGGAGAGACCCAATATGCCGTGTTCCTGCAGACGGTGAGAGACTGGCAGCAACATATACTGCTCAGCGTGGTGCCCCTGGATTGCCAAAGGCCGGTAATGGGGATCTGAACTGGATTTTGAAAGTCGCATGCACCTGTCACCAGACCTTGTAGAAGGAGGAGGTGTGAGAAGGAAGCATTGGGGCTCATTTTTTTCATGAACTGTCTCTGATTTTAACCGCATCGTTTTTATTGGATTATTTATTGGAACGGTTTTTAACCTTCACCTTCACACTGTGTTTATGGATTATTTATTTATTGAAGAGTTTTGAGCACTGCACTACTGACCACTATTTGTTTTCCTTTGGCACCTTTATGCACCTACCCCTTGCTTTGTATGTTGTGTCCTCATTTGCTATGCTCATCCCTTGGTTGCATTACAGACAGTGGTGGGTTCAATAGGCTCTGTAGAGCAACTGGGAGTGTGAAGCTGACTCACAACTGAAAGAGGACGTAGCCAACAAACTGACCATTTTGAAAGTCAATAACAAAATTTAGAGCAGGAAACTTAATTCCTTCTGTCTCTGCTGAACTGATGGGTTCCTATCTTGCTGGTTCTATCTTGTATCTTGTTCCTATCAAGTTATAATATTTAATACAGTATAATCTGTACTTCCTTCCCTCCTCAAAAACATACTATACTATATACTTGTCCATTCACCTTACTTTTTACTTTACATAGTCATGGAGAGATAAGCTAGATTCAGCACCAAAGTAATTGAAGGGCACACTCACTCTTGTGCCAGTTTATAGTAATTTAGCATAATATACTCAAAGCCCTTTAATCCAATTCATGGTTGCTGGTGGTCTATCTCCGCAATATCAGGCAGCTATCCATGGATGTGCTGCCAACTATACAGGGTTGAATTTCCAGTTAGCTTATCACAGATAATTTTGAGGGTGTGGAAAAGAAAAACAAAACATTGGAGTACATGGAGACAAACAGAGAAATGGGACGAGCATGTGAAAATTACACCAAAGACAATTGATTGTGTTTCATATTTTAGACATTGATTCTATGACACAGCAGTACAGCTTACTGCATCATTGTGTCAGCCTAGAGTTGATTAATAGTAATCCAATACACATATTTTCAGAATGATGGAGGAAACTAAGCATAACTGGGCAGAATGTGCAAAATTCTATACAAACATTGTCCAGGCAGGGACTCAAACACAAACTCCTGAAGCTGCGAGGCAGCATCATTGATCACTGAATCATCTGAGCCTAAACAAAAACTGGCAACATTTATATATATTATATTATATTATCTTTCTCATTCATCAGACTAAATACCTATTAGCTGCTATGGAACACTTGGGGAAAACCCCTGGAAATGAAAGATGGAAAAAAATTTCTTCTGTTAATACTTATTGACGATGTATTTCATGTCACATAACATTCTCATTCACCCTATATTAGTTCAATTAAAGGCCATGGGGGGCTGGAGACTATCCTGGCAGCATTAGATGATGGTGCACTGATGCACATACCCACATTCATACATACGGGCCAATTCAGAGTTGCTAAATAGCCAACTTATATAGCTTTTGGAAGAATTTTGAAGGAAAATGTGGAACCTTCATGCAGCCAGTGCTCAGGTTAGGATCTGAACTCAGTATGATGGACCTTTGAGGCTACAACATTAACCAATGCACCACTATACCAGGTAAGGTCTGGGAGCGTGCACTGGTACAGCACATTGCCGCACGCACCACACGACAAAACAACTTGGGATACCTGGTTGCCAACCCCCCAGGCAGACACGCTGCCCAGTTCCACCCTCCAGAAATGACCTTCTATCTGGTCCAGCCAATTAGGTCCTCAACAATGAGAATCCTGTGAGCCAGATCATCCTCTGGGAATTGTGCCAAATGGCCATAGTGCCTTAACTGACACTCCCTCGCAATGCAGGTAATGTGGCACATTTGGGATCCCATGACACAAAGTCAAAACAGCGGTACCCAAGGATTCTACGAAGATACACAATATCAAAGGAGTTCAGTCTACATCTCAGGTTACTAGATAGTGTCCATGTCTCGCAAACAAATAGCAAAACAGAAGCATCAGGACTCTAAAGACTTGGACCTTTGTTCTTTTGCATAGATATTGGAAGCGCCACACACCCCTTTCTGGTGACTCCATGAACCCCCCATGCTCTCCCAATCAATCTACTGACTTCATAGGAAGCATCACCAGAGACCCTACTGAGGTAAGTAAACCTCTCGACAAGGTCGATGGTCTCTCTCCCTGGACAGACACACTACTGATGGCTGTGGTGAAGAAAGACTTACTGACGATGCTGTGATCTTTGCGGAGTCAATGGAGGCTCTGTTTGGGGCACTCGAGAGACTGAGCGATAAAAACCAAGATCCAGGCATTTAATGACCTCTTGGGCACAGCAATTAGTAGTGTGTCAAAAACTATGTCACCTAACAAAAAATTAATTTTACTTTATTAGACTTAATTATTTGCTTTTAAAATTGTGTCTGTATTTTGTTAAAATCTTTATCACAAAGTGCTTTATAACCTTGTCAGGGACTGTATTATTGCAATTGAGGAAGTGATAATAAACCTAAAATTGTGACATTGTTCCTTTAAATTTCCCAAGGGACTGGGGAGGAGAGAAGGGCATACTTGGCATCAAAATATCCTCTGGTTCATTACAATAATCACAACATATTCCCTTCATCTCAACACATTTTCTTTAACTTTAGCTGCAGAATGACATGAATAGCTTGGGCATCAAATATTTTGTTTTCCGACAAATCTATACTTTATTAACCATTTTTTTTTTATTAGAATTTTTCTTATTTACCAACATGTTGTTTCCTGGGAATTGACATATCATTCTCTTTTCATTTCACAGAAGCCCTAATAATACCTAAAAAAACTGTTTGATATTAAGGCACAATAAATGGAAGATAAATGGTCTCTGGACATCTGCTATTATGGCTGGCAATGCTCTGTATCAGTGGATTGGCAGGTTTAGGTCCTGAAGCTATAAAGCTCTACCTTAATAAATGAGCCAAATAAAAAAAAGAAGAATTACTTGATGGGAAGATTGAACATGAAAAATAATGGCAATAAAAGCAGTTAAATTGATGGCCATCTTCATTTTTCTTTTATTTATAGTTGCTCAGACACGTGTATATACAAATACAGACCTTTAAGATTTTTTTCCTCATATACTGTAAAGCAGGTCAAAACAGCACTCGCAAGAGTGCAACGAAACTGCAAAAGCAGGGCAGTACGAATACAGGACCACACTGAGCCAGACTTTCATATCCAGATGCACATACAATGGGTGGTTTCAATATGGATGTCTCGGTTATGGGCATGGAAAGCCAATTTCACAGATGTAGGGGTAACCTCCAACATGCCAGCATCTAATGTACTGTACAGACAAAGGCAGAATACCTGTGTTTGGGAGACTGGCTTTTAATTCTTGAAGCGTGGGCAAAAGCATGGAAAACCAAGTTGTCTGTATCCATCCAGTGCACAACATAAATTCATAAATGTAACCATGAATGAATGCAGCGGTGAAGTAACGAAAAGTGGCTAGAAGACAACATTCACTGGGGTTTGAGGGAACTTAAAACAAAAAAACAAAACAAAACAAAAAATTCCTAAGGTTGTTGCACCAACAGGTTATGGACCTTTTTTTCTTAAATGGCACAATGAAACCTTCCTTTTAATTCAGTTAAATGGGTACACATAAAATCCACATTTAACAAAGTTTACAAAAACTATACCAACAAACTTTTTTTTTCCCATTCAAGTCCATGCGACATGCCACACATGATACTGGCAAGAGTCCATCATGAGAAGTTGTCCATGTGATGAGATCATAGAAATCTGTAAGCTTTTACTGACCAACATGCTGAGATACACAAGGCTCCAACGTCAGACCCAGTAACATTTAAGACAAAACATTGATCATCGAAAATCCATTTTCTTCTGTTCTTCATGTTTCCTCAAAAAAAGGCAGTTGAGAGAAGCACTTCACAGATTTGTCCATGTGTACATTATGCACGTCAGTTTACAGATTAGTGTGGGATCAAGGCGTCGAAAGCTTTTTAGCATCAAAGATCACTTAACAGGTTTGTATATCCCATATCAGGCATAAATTCTACCTTGTTTTATAAAAGACATAAGAATCAAATTAATACTTTAATATCAAACACTATTTACAACAGAGCTTTGCTAATAATACAGAATTTTAACAATGAAGTGTCTTTTTTTTCATTTGCCCTTCAGAAAGGTACAAAAACAACATACTAATAAACTAACACTAGATGTTATATTATTGACTACTTCAGGATACACAGTATCCACTTAACATACTGATCCTTATTTCCCTGTTCCAGAATTATAACAAATGTGGGCCACCAGGTGTGTTGTACCACATACATATATGAGGCCACCAAAAAAAGGAAATCCCACTTTAGCACCCTCAGCATTATTAGCTAAGGTAAACCCCCCTTTTTAAAAAAAAAAAAAAAGATTTTCCAAACCATTAAAAACATGCTAGGAAATTCATGAACAAATATGAAAGTGGGCAGAAGTACAACACCACTGGGGGCTCTCAAATTGGTTCCAGTTAGTGTTTCTTTGTTTTTTGTTTCCCCCAAACACTGTAACTAGACAGTGGCCACCTGGATGAATGATCTGGCATGTGCAAAAGAAGGAATGGTCACCTTCCCCCATAGACAACATTTACAAAGCTAAAATGCAAGTCATCAGCCACAGTTGTTATTATCATAGGACATTTGAGGCCACAAGCATAGCAGTTGCAAGCATAGCGGCTCGAAGATAGAAACAAACCAAGTGAGGCACTGATATTTTCTATTTTGTCGGAGGTGCTCAGATCTGCCTTCCTAACGGCGTGAACATTAAAAACTCAGACAGAACTGTGCTCCAGTATTTGTATATCGCCACTCTTTTTTTTTATACGTTTTACTGTATTGGTGCTGGACAGATTCGTTTTTCCACTTAATACTGTATGATGTCAGATCTCCCTCTGATTTCCTTTTAAAGCATCTCTACTGAGCAGTGTGATGAACCCAAGAGAAGCAAATTTAGGCTTTGTGATAGTTACTAAGGTTAGCTACAAAACAAAACACATCTCTGACCTTTCCTCATCCTGCTCTACAGTTGATGAAGGGCAACAACTTCACTTCCTAGAAACTGTGTACGTCCAACATGTCCTTTATTTGCTGAACACTAAAAGGTTCCCTGACTCGCATAGCATTATATACACTCCTGTGAAATCTAAATTAAATTACTGCATAGCATTTTGTTAAAACAAGAATATATATAGGAATATATATATAAATCTTTTTCAATCTGACAAAATAGAATTTAGCCCAAACTAATTCTCAGAGCTGACGTCTAATCAACCTTACAGTGAAATGTTGTTTATAAATATAAATATCCACTAATAATTTGGCTTTCCAAATTGAATTGCTTTTCCTATCTAGTGCTTGCATTTTGTATTTTATCCGCTCTCAACTGGCAGCTGTTTTCCTGAGCTAGAAATCTTCTCTCCGTCAATAAAACAGTTGCACACGACATGTTACATCCCTCTTAACAAACCCCCACTGCTGATAAGAAACACCAAACTATACTCCCCGGTTGTGTACACTCCACATTTTTTTTTTTTGTGTTATCCCCAGAGAAAACAGCCATATCTTTTCCTTAATATTTCCCCTCCAGTCTGACATGGCAACACAATGCCTTGTGATCATCTTAAAGTATTGAGTGAGAAGCTCTAAATATTGCATTGGGGAGTGAAATCCTCCCAGGCACACGTTCAATTTTCTTCCAGCTTGCTGACTGCACCTGCCGTTATTCCTTCTCCACTCTGCTTTGCTGACAGAGTGAGCTAACATTGGGAGGGTAACGGGAGGAGGGACGGGGAGGGTCAATTTATCTTTCAAGTTTCAATGCACAGGAAAATAAGAATCACTAAGTGTCAAAACAGGATTTGGCATCTTAGTTCATGGATTTTTCAGGAACTGGCTCTCCCTCTTGGTTTTCAGTTCTTTATGTAGTGATTGATAAAAAGATCATTTCCATATCCCCTTCACTGGTTGGGAGTTTCGGGGGAAATTCTCTGTTGATCCTGGACCTGATGTTTTTTTGTTTTTTTTTTTTTATTCCTTGGGCACAAAATGCTATAAAGCCAAAAGTGAGGCTAAGAAAAAAAGTACAATTGGCAAAAGTAGACTTGTTATCGTTGGCCGTTCTGCGTCGTTGTCACTGCGGGATGGCTCTGCAGACTCGTGTACAGTATCATCTGAGCAAAAGAAAACAGAAAAAAAAGGTAAGTTTTGCATTTTATAAACATAAGAAAATCTCAAGTGATTAAAACATCACTTTTTGTAATCCACCTCCTTTTATCTTTTGATTACAATAATCTGGGCTGGCTATTGCATGCATTTGCAACAGGCCGACTGCCTAAGACAAGAGCCTCATTACACTTAAGAAATAGTTAATGTTTCACAGACTAGTAAATCATACTGTTTTTACAAAGTGTACTTATAATGCTTAAAAAATATTGCTGCATGCAAAGGGTAAATTGAAGGACATCACTGCATAGTACTGACACCATTTCTCAGTGACCTTAATTTAACAATACAAGCAGACACAGAAGGAACATTAAGGTAATACGGTGCTGCAATCGGTGCCATGCGCATTAGTGTTATGTAAAAGCAAAAAACAAAAGTGTCAAAAAGCACATATGCATTCATACACAAAAAACAGCAACTAAGTTCATTCACAGGGAAGCCACAAACAGGCATGCAGCAGGATTTAGTCAAGCAAATTGCAGTACTGCTAGTTGTAGCAATGTGGTTTTTCAAGCATGGGCAGTTCATGTTAAATACCCAGAGGTGCCATATACTCAAAACTATTTCACAATAAATTATGATCATTTCCATTAATTATTTTCTTATATCCCCACAGAGGTTTGATATCCCATCCACCGAGTCAGCCTGTTTTCATTTCATTATTTGCTCCCACTTCTTGACAGCAGTAAGAGCTTCACCATGTTGGCCATAATGAAACACAATTATCACGCTTCTACGATTCGTTCCTACAGCAGTGAGCATCTGTTGTTGAGCGAGTCTACGTTTTCAGAATTTCTTAAAATATGTGATCAAGTCCTTCTGAGATAATGACAGGTTTAAGGGTCAAGGCTATAGGATTGTTTTTATTTCCTGTTTTCTTTAATGTAAATATGGTACATTTTTGCTTAGAGATCAGAACAAGTTGTGATGGACCAGAATCTACTTGTTATACTCTACACTATCAAATTTCGAAAACAGGGGAAAAAAAAACAGGCCAGAAATGTTATGCAGAGGATTACTTCCAAAATGCATTGAAACCAAAAATTTGCAAGGACAGCTTTGTTGCCAGGAGCCTACTGAAAAATTAAGGTTCATCACAAACTGCAGATTTTGTCATGGTCCCAGTTTAGATGTATTCCACCATGGGTATCCCATGATTCATCAATTACCTTCTAAGATGTGCCTCAGCAGCAAACACTGCTCAATGATCACATGTAGCATTTTCCCTCCTAGTCTTAGTAACTACAAAGTGTCCGTATACTTTACATTTAACGTAACGGTTACAGGGACACTTCAGTGAGCTATGAAAGAGGCAAGCAGAGAAAACTTGTTGGATAGCTATACTGTTTGCTGAACACTAGAGCAGGAAACGACAGGTAACATCTGGTTCCAAAGGCTTAAACGACTTGACACCGAGGTTCAGGTAACAATGAGGATGACACAGCTGCAATTGAAACCCCATACTAACAGAATGTGATTAGCATGATAAAAACATAAAAGTGAAATTTTGGTCAAAACAATCATTTGATTTGATATACCTTTTCTGCTGTAAGCAATAAAAAAAGAACTTTTCACAGAGATACAAGTCAATTGTACATGTTAAGCTTAGGATGAAAAATTAATAGCTTATTTCAAAAAACCTTATAAAAATAATAATAGTAAGCATCTTTGTTTCACAGGCGCGCGTCTTTGAAATGATATTGAACATCTACTTAATCTGTTTGTAAAGCTTTAAAGACGAAAACACAGCTGAATGCTCACAGAGCCAGCATTTGAATTCTGCAATGGATGTACACTGTAAATGAGGGCAAGGACAACTAAACAAAAGCAATCGATTTTGCAGTCTGTTTTAAATCAGCATCTATTTATATGGTTTCGCACAAGTCCTAAGCTGAAAAACCCTATA
Organism: Polypterus senegalus; assembly: GCF_016835505.1. Taxonomy (NCBI): domain Eukaryota; kingdom Metazoa; phylum Chordata; class Cladistia; order Polypteriformes; family Polypteridae; genus Polypterus; species Polypterus senegalus. Next base: position 72,963,370 of record NC_053160.1, on the reverse strand, counting down.
AAATAACCTCATCTCCTCCTATATCGTATCTTAGTTCCCCAAAGTGTGAGTGACACTTTAGGAATATAAGGGAAAATGTGTCCAAACCAAACAGCATGTTAGCTTCATGCAGAGGCGGGTGTGTGCTGGGAAACAGAAAGTAACGGAAAAGAGTTATAGAAAAGAAAATGGCATCTGCCCCTTCTGATGCATGCAGTATAATCAGACTTGTGTTTTGCGTAACAGTTTTCATAACAATCCCCAGCCAATCCCCCAAAATAACCCCACAACACATATACACTTAAGGGTATCACACTTAGAGCAGCGCAAATAAAGCATTTCTAACATGCAAGACATGCCAATAAAGATAACGAGCAGCCCTGTTACACGACAAGAACGAGTAGGGTGGTGGGGTGGGACAGGCAAAGGGACAGAGGCAGGTGTTAAAAAAGATTGTCTAAGCATACTAACCTGCTGGTTCTAATGAATTTTCTACTTTGTCGTTAACATCGAAAACACGATCATGAACACCTATAGTTTTCATACAGCTGTCTATAACAGAAATAGAAATAATAGCCAAATATGTTAGTGACACTTGTGATTCCCCCAACTTTGTTTAAAGCTCCTGGCACAACATTGCGCCATTGCTTTTGTAAAAAATATGAAACAACAAGTTAGCAACCACTATATAACCACAAAAAAATGTTTTCATGAGAAATGATAAGAAAAAAAAAATGAAACTGTGCCACAGGGTGATGAGTACAGAAGGAGCTCCAAGGAGATTGGTTGTTTAACAAAGGAAACACCTCAATGTACCAGACCACGCACTAATGCATGCATACTAGAGCCACCCAAAGCTTTCGAAGCAGTGACTTACTTGTTGGTCGTACAAAAACTTTTAGTTTCAGACAGGTTCTTCTTCCATTTTCTGCAACAGTGGATGCTGTAAGAGGGGAAAAAAAAAGAAAAAGAAAACAGTGAAACGATGCCCTTTAGTATGGCAACTGTTATTTACTTTTTAGAACAGAGAACAAACCAGTTCTAGAATAAATCATATTCATCCACTTAATATGAAAAAATAACTGTAATCTTTCAACACATACAGGAATCAGGAAAACTACTTTTTTCCTATAGCATTAACACTGAATCTGTCCACCTAAGCTCAACTGATGAGGATTTTATTACTTGAAATATTTTAAGAGAAATAAAAGAAACCTCTGAATTATTATAAGGCTCTGAATGAAAACACATATAAACCTGAAAAGCAAACTGAAATGTAATTTCTATGCCTTTCACACTCTGTTCCTGGTGGACATTTATTTAAACTGCCTCTCATGATGTTTTTTGCTTCTTCAAAAGTACAATAAAAATGAACATAACAAATTGTGATACATTTTATTAAGTGAAAAGAAACCAACTGACCAAATGTTACATGCTAAGCATGCTAATGTTTAAAGTCATGTGAGAAGCAAAGCAATAGAATTCAGAAAGACATAAAACACAGAATAATGGAAAATTAACACTAACTTGATTTTAATGATACTAATAACAATACATGGCTGTTACTAAAACATATAAAAGTTTCTAAAGTTTTAAAATTGACCAGCTCTCCTGTCTCATAGATTCAAGAGCCTAGATGTATTGTGTATACATTCTCAATATAAGTGTGTCGGTGTACACACAGGTACTACAGGTGCCTCCATCATCTCAGAAAGATGTGTGAGATAGTATATTTGGTGACCCAATATGTACAAGTGTTTTTTTTTTTTTGTGTTTTATCTTGTCCAGGGCTAGTCTCTTGGGAACAGATGTGATTTTCAAATGAGAATACACGTCTGGACAAAACCTGTTAAAAACGTATATAGTGAATAGCAGCAAAATTTACCGCTGCAAAGGCTACACCGACAGGGCTTCTTTCTAAACCACCCGGCCCCAGTTCCTCCAGTCCGTGTGTTTTAAACCAACACTGGGGGATCAGTGAGAGAGCAAAATATATTAAACAAAAAATTTCAAGCTGAGAGAAAATAAAAAGCTAATGTTGCTGTTATCCAATCAGGAGCTTAGTAGCACAAGGTGACTGAAACTTAATAATTAATTTGCACGTTGTAATGAGCACTTCAAGAGTGGAGAGACACACACACACAAAAATATTGACCACCACAGCTGGTGGGTTCCACAGGTTTGAGAATTGCCTCTTTCTGCCATGATATCCTTCTTTCATTTAAATTACTGAATCACTATATGACATAAAAACAACAAATATAATTTAGATAAGCATTGTATGTTATATGCATGTAACAATGTTGTAAAGTGCTGAAGCTATTTTATCATGGCAAGTTTGCATTTCCCATTAGACAGAATTGTTACATTTCTTAAGTTATTTGTTTAGACGTGCAGTCAGAAGATGGATGCTGTGGAGCCTTCTCTCTGATTTTACTGGTGGTGTTAGGCATAATTTGTTGATTTCAGGTATTCTGAGCACTGAAATCTGCACCTCCTGTGGCTCTTTGTTATCAGCTGTCTTAACAGCAGTCCTTTTGATGACTGTAGATCATAAACTGAAGCTTGTTATCTGTGGAACCAGATTAATTAGACCACATCTGATCTTTGTAGTTAAAAATCAAAATCAAAGTCAACGCCCCTACTTTGAGGGCAACAATGAGGCACTGGATTGGTTCAGAAATGTGACACTCAGTTAACTGTCTAATTGTTCTCATCCGGTTTATACACAATTGAGTCATGGTTATCTCCAGACGTATTATATATATATTTTAGGTCTAGCTTCAGGGCTGGCGTGGCTTGTACCCCAAGTTGTCTTAACTGAATCAATCCTGAAATGGTGACAGTAAGATTTGGAAATAAATAGATGGTTAGAATTTTGATTTGTCAATCAACTTACAGTATATTTTCGTGGATAAGTTATCCCGCGAATAGGTCGGGACTTGATTTTATTGTATAATTTCTGGCATTTTATAATGTCGGTCGTATGAGTCGAATATGGAAAACTCATGCTATTGGTCCAAGAGATTACGATATACTAACACACACCTGAGAGAGTACCCATGGACCATACTGCCTTTTTTTTCTATGTGGGTGCAGCAATGTGCTGTATCAGCGCGTGCTCCTAAACTCTCTCTCTCTATTGTGCCTACATGACCACACAGTAATACCCGCACTATTCCGAAGCAACATTTGCACTGATTTGTGGTTTTTGTATCTCACCCCCTCATACACCTTTTTTGTAAGAGCATCCCTTATCTATGATGGAGCATTCAATCAGAAGAAAATATGAAGTTGGTTTTAAATTAAATGTCGTTGAAGCAGCGAAAGAAATTGGTAATTGCGCTGCTGCAACAAAATTCGGTGCGTATGAGAAACTGATGCGAGATTGCAGGAAGCAAGGAGATAAAAAAAAAATTAAAGTGTTGCATTTTTGAACGGGTTTATAAGTCGGGGCTCTGATTTTATGATCGATTTTTTGGGTTTCAAAACCCAACTTATACGTGAGTATATACGGTATTAGGATTATTTTGGATGGTCACCAGACAGCAGAGCCCTCAGAGAAAACCGTCATGAACATGGACAGAACATGCAGATATTACACAGATAGAATTTTACCTGGGAATGAACCCAAGGTCCAAGTCTAATATGAGCATTAGTCCCAAAAGGTTATGTGTTATTTCAGAATTAACATTGGGATATTAAAGTGAATGTTTAGAACAGTATGCACACTATTATCAAACTGCAATATTAAAAATATGATAACAAGGACAACAAAATTTAGTATTGAGCTCAGGCTGTTAAATGAATAAGATGGCACTGAATAAAGTGAATAGGGTGGGCTAGGCACAGATTAAAGTTTATTAGTATTTTTTTTAATACATATATAAAGATACAAATAAACAACGCAGCAGCAATATGCTAAATGGCTATTATTTCTGACTTATTTATTTGGTATTCGGGAAGTGATCTGTGTTATGTGATAATTTAAGTATTAAATTTAAAACCTCAGCATTAACTGTGTAAATTAATTATTAGGGCAAGATTTAATCTATACATTTACCAAAGGAGTAAACAAATGGCTGTACAATGTTAGTGCATTTCAATTACTATGTACTCTGAGGATCTGCCACGGCCAAGGGAGAGAAAATACAATTAGCACGTTCACACAATTTATTACACAGTATCAGATGTTAAATATGCTTACTGCTCTTTGCATGCTTCTCATTTACATTTGTGAGAAAACCATCAAACTTGCGCATGAGAATCAATACGTTAAAACAAACCCTGCAAACAAATATACCCAGGTATAGGAAATGTTTTATATTAGGAAAAATCTTGAATTACTGTAAATTTTAATTATCTTTAGTATTAAAAGGCAAAATTAGTTGGAGCACCTGGTCATGGGGTGGCATGGTGGCACAGTGGTAGTGCTGCTGCCTCGCAGTAAGGAGACCTGGGTTCGCTTCCCGCGTCCTCCCTGTGTGCAGTTGGCATGTTCTCCTCGTGTCTACGTTGGTTTCCTCACACAGTCCAAAGACATGCAGGTTAGGTGCATTGGCGATCCTAAATTGTGCTTTGTGTGTGCGTGCCCTGTGGTGGGCTGGCGCCCTGCCTGGGATTTGTTCCTGTGTTGGCTGGGACTGGCTCCAGCAGACCCCTATGTTAGGATATGATGGGTTAGAAAATGACTGACTTACCTGGTTATGTTTTATAAAAATGGAAAGCTTAACATAACACGTTTTGTAACATTCAAAAAGTGAAACTTTCTCCCTGAACTAAAAGATGATACCAAGCAACTTAATATTTAAGCAAGGGTGTTGGTTTAGCAACCACATATTGCAAGAAAAATGAATGCATGAGAAAGTAGAACACCAAAGCTGGGACTAACTAGCTACTACTGTATATAGACATCACTGGCACTTAAATAGTCACCTTACATATCTATAAAGCTCAACTTGATGTTACTTTAGACAAGCTGCCTGAATAGGAATTGATGTCTTAAAACAAAATCCCCTTTTCACTTGTTTTTATGTAATTAGGCATACAGCTCATCCCCTGCAGTTTATATTTATTGAGTGTTCTTCCTCCTTGTCTGCAACTCAGCATTTGCCAAACTTTGAAAGGCAGTACACCCATCCTATGATTCATAGCCTTAAACAGATTCTATAGCTCTTTTCTCCAGATACCAGTAGTAATTTAGCTCAGGTAATTGGCTCTGTTTAGTAAATCTTCTGCTGACTTTCTTATCTTATGGTGAAACACACAAAGTTTTGCAACACTTTACAAGATGTAACACAGGTGATGCCAAGCACATTAGGAATAATATGACCATGGATGAGCTGGCAGTGCTGGTGGCTCCTGGCAGCAAAGATCAGTAAGAGATAGTTGCAGTTGTAAACTGCACAAATTACCGTGTAGCACTAAATATATATACATCAATATCTAAGTGACATTTACTATAGCAAAGTCCAAAAGCACCAGCTGGTTACGTGACAAGGAAAATATTTCTTTATATCTCATGGGTAGAGCTTAGCCCTAAGTGATCAGGTAGAAGAAATTTACGATCTTGGCCTGGTTATTACAAAATGTTGATGGGCAAATGTAGACAGATTTTTTTGTACCAGGCTGCAAAAAAGTAAACTGCTGTTGGTGCATGACAGTAGCACTTGGTTTAATAGTAATAAAAAATGTTGAGTGCTGAAGTGCCTGCAGCTGGAGGCCATTTAACACCCATTAAGATAACTAATGATGCCATAGCAGTAGATTTTTAAGGTAGCTGCACCCCTTTCATTATGTAGGGTTTTAATATTTAATTATTAAAACGATAATGGATGGTTTCTGTGTATTACACACTGGATCTGAATAATTATTCAGTTTTCTTAGAAATGAATGTGCTTATGCACAGGAAGCAATTATGCATGGATGTACATTTCAGAAATATTTATTAATACAAAGAAACATGCAAATCCTAAGATCAGAGATGCAACTCAAAAGAAATGTGCACTGGAATGTAAAATTTAATTTTGGCCCAGTTTAAAGGCTACTACTGAAAATTATGCAAAAGAACTTAGCAAAGGATCAAAATATAGTTATCAAGTGTAGTCCTAAGCTTTAATCATATTCCCAAATGGCGACACAAAAGGGCATGTCTGCCATAAGGATAGCTGGATTAGATTGTTAAGCAAGACAAGAGAGCAGTAACCTTATAGAAAAAGCAGCGGCATATAATAGTGCAAGTAAAGCAGAATGAATAATATTGTTTAAGGATGGCGAAATCACATGGTATTTATATAGACACATTATTTCAATTACAGTAGATGTTTTGCATGAAGCAAGGATTTGGTCATTTTTTATAGCCATGAATTTGACCCAGTAACTAAAAAAGCTCTAACTGGAATTAGGAACCAACTTAAATGTGGGCCCCACAACATTTAGTATATTTTTAGACCTATTTATGAAGAACCAGAATTTTACAGATGAAATTATGATATAAATCATAAATAGGACATGCTCCTAGTACAGGGATTATTCCTGCCTTGCACATGATGCTTGCTGTTATAGGTCCCAGTTGATGTCTAGCCCTAACCTGGATAAGCAGGTTAGGAAAATGAATGGAAGTCATGAATATTTGTTATGTGAACTCAAAAGCAGTGATTACATGAAAGGCAGCTCATTAGTTCATCACACTTCATAAAAATAAAGACATTCACACACATACACTCCTCTGCACAATTTCGAAATGATGATCAACGTTTGTTTGGCCAGTAAGGTCATATGGCACAGGGGCACTGAAAATATTGATTATTGCAACTATGAACAATCTACTGCATACACAGTGCTGCATATTGGCACAAAAAAATCAGTAAAGGTTTAAAATCTCTCCATTAGAACTATGTGTCGATTTAAGGCGAGAAAATACAAAAAAGTTGCAACAGTCATTAAATTTGGGATTTTATTCACATGGCTTATTCCAGAAACAGAGGTGAACTTTATAGTCTCCCAGTGTGTCACTGTCACTTAGTAACCCATAAAATCATTCTGACTTGACAATGCATTACATGTATCAACACATCTTCTTGGATCACTTAGTTAAGTGTCAGTGTTAATGAATCTTACACATTCTGTGAGAACTTCTGTCTGATGTCCTTTGACACACATTATAAAGTTTACTCTTTTGTGTGATTTAACTCCTTGCCTTCAAAACTGTTTAAAGTGCATTGTGAGTATGCTATGAACACCAGCAAATCTGATTTACGCAGCAGGAAATAGATGCAGAGAACTCAAATCTGCTGCATTACAGGGTAACAAGATGTGGGAGTGAGTGATAACAAGTTCCGAGTAACAAGTAGTTGGCCTATGGGATAAACTCCCACTAAATCACCGTCTGCAAGCACCCTGCTGTTGACAGAAACTAAAACCAGTGCACGCCGTTATCGAACACCGCTTAGAGTTTGTGCTCATAGTCAGGAAATTGCCTCCTTCCTGCGGACCCTCTGCATGTCTCATAGAATAAAATTTACGGTACATAGTATCATTTGATTCTTTTCACCTTTAGAAATTCAAGGAGTTGGTAAAGTCTATCAAGCAAATGGAACTTTATGCATCAATCTTTAATGGCATAGCAGAAAACCTATAATAATGTGGGGTATAACTAAAAAATACTTTACCATCCATCCATTTTCTAACCCGCTGAATCCGAATACAGGGTCACGGGGGTCTGCTGGAGCCAATCCCAGGGCAGGAACCAATCCTGGGCAGGGTGCCAACCCACCGCAGGACACACACAAACTAGGGCCAATTTAGAATCGCCAATCCACCTAACCTGCATGTCTTTGGATTGTGGGAGGAAACTGGAGCGCCCGGAGGAAACCCACGAGACACGGGAGAACATGCAAACTCCACGCAGGGAGGACCCGGGAAGCGAACCCGGGTCTCCTATCTGCGAGGCAGCAGCGCTACTACTGCCCATACTTTACCAGAAATAGAAATTTAACTTAATTCAGTTGTGAAGTATGGAGTTTAACATAAGACTGTCATTACTAATAATGCTGTAATTCTTATTTTCATTTCTCATCATCAAGGGAATATGGGAGCAGAATTTTTTAAGGCTGGATGCCCTTTCTGATACTAATCTACCTTTATTCACCTTTTATGATAGTGACCATATTCTTACTCCAGGTTAACTGGTGATGGTGATTACTTACTGTGATGCAAAACTGTTGTTTCTTGTGATTTTCCCAGCACTTTCGTCCATTACAGCTGCTGGAAGTCTTTTAACTATTTAAATGTTTGACATTAGAGGGAAACAGGACAAATTCTCCCAAATGACTTTCTATTCAGCAGAACTAGAAGCAGTGTAAAAACTCTACATTTAGCCTAAAGGTAATTTTTTGAAATGAAAAGCTTTAGTGACATGGCAGTCTGTAATTTGGCCACTGTGTCATACAGCAAATTAGTGAAAATTTCATGAGAAACAGAAAAATGTCTCATATAAATCATGATGGGAATTGTTAAGAGCAGTGGTTAGGAAGTTAAGATGCAGAAGATCGCTCAATTAGAAGGCCACACACATGCAGTTTTTGCATGGCAAATGGGGATATGCCAATGAAAATTATTTTGTGGCCAAAATAAATAAATAAATAAATAGAAGCAGTCATATTATGGGCAACCACAGGAATGTTTCATTTTTGAAATTAGCTAAATTGTCATATAAAATGTCTACATTGGCAAAATGATTTATTTTAATTATCCTGCAAAAACATTCACATTCAAATAAATCCAAAACATATACAATACCTCAAATTTAGCTCATTATAATGTTCCAAGGAATCCCAAGTATTCTTTCTGTATGTATCTGAACCTAACTAGTTAAGCTAAAGAAGCCATTTTACTAAGGTTGTCATTGTACCTTAAAGAGTCTCTGCATTAAACAGGTTTTACGTTCTCCACCGACATAAAACTGTTGTCCTTGGAGAAGGCTGTCACTACTTTCAACATTACTTAAGTTGAGATCAGAATGTCCCTAATTGTGTCAGATCAAACCCAGGTCCTTGTGTTTCCAGTCCCACTTTGAAATGGACAGACAAGCAGCAAATCCAGCTGAGCTAAACAAGATATTCTGTAGTCTGGCTTAAGCTGATATTATGTATGGAAACAGTATTTTGATAATATGATAACAGGCCAAAACATCTACATTTTACCCTCATCCATGCTTGAATTCACTGCGCTTACTAAAGAGCATTTCTCGTTTGTATCCAGTAACAGTTTTGCCCTTAGTTATCAATATGGTTTGACCCAAACAGAGAACCAAATCCCAGCATTACACTCGTAACATCTGTCCAAAGGCACGGGTGATGTACAAAGCTGAACTGGTGATGATTGTTCAAAGTAAAGCATGTCTTCAGTGACAGAATCACTAATATAATATTACTCCTTTTAACATGTGGGTTTTACCCTGGGCACTATTAAATAAATTGAAGTTATACATTTTTATCCATTCTTGTTTTTCGTGGGGCCAGAGATCGATAACCAATTGCATGTCTGTTGCACATGTGTGTAAGAAGTACACTGTATTATGTGCATTGGAATATATACTGCTACTTCTACTATGACTACTACTACTATTACAGTTTAATGATTTCATTTTTAATCCAAAATTCAGATTTTTCCAATTTTGGCACTCTCTTGGACATCTTTTTAGTAAATCAATAGTAAAGCCCTTTCTGGAAGTGTTCATTGTGCAGACAATGACCTAATGAGTTTTTTTTTTTTTTACGCAGCACGCTGGTAAGTTATCAATTGCTGTATATCAGCAAAAAAATCCTTTCAAATACTGGTGGGACAAGTTGTTGTGTCAAGGAGCTCCATTCTTTAGTACCATAATGTTTAAAATTCACGGGCACCATGTGCTTTATTAGTATGGCAAGTTCCAATAGTGGAAAAATGATCTTCAGGCACACAAATTTAGATGTCAGGTGGTCCAAAGTCTCTCAGACAGGTAAACATAAATGACAAATAGTGATGCAGATCTCAACTGATGGTGAAGGTTTGCTTAATTAAACAATAACATGGACCAATGAGCAACAACAGAAACTTTTTTTTTTTGCATAAAGCCCTACCTAGCTTTTCTTTTTTACATAAAATCCTACAGTGGTGCTTGAAAGTTTGTGAACCCTTCAGAATTTTCTATATTTCTACATAAATATGACCTAAAACATCATCAGATTTTCACTCAAGTCCTAAATGTAGATAAAGAGAAACCAGCTAAACAAATGAGACAAAAATACTATTTTTGGTCAATTATTTATTGAGGAAAATGATCGAATATTACATATTTGTGAGTGGCAAAAATATGTGAACCTCTAGGATTAGCAGTTAGTTTGAAGGTGAAATTAGAGTCAGGTGTTTTCAATCAATGGGATGACAATCAGGTGTGAGTGGGCACCCTGTGTTATTTAAAGAACATGGATCTATCAAAGTCTGCTCTTCACAACACACGTTTGTGGAAGTGTATCATGGCACAAACAAAGGAGATTTCTGAGGACCTCAGAAAAAGAGTTGTTGATGCTCATCAGGCTGGAAAAGGTTACAAAACCATCTCTAAAGAGTTTGGACTCCACCAATCCACAGTCAGACAGATTGTGTACAAATGGAGGAAATTCAAGACCATGTTACCCTCCCCAGGAATGGTTGACCAACAAAGATCACTCCAAGAGCAAGGCGTGTAATAGTTAGCAAGGTCACAAAGGACCCCAGGGTAACTTCTAAGCAACTGAAGGCCTCTCTCACATTGGCTAATGTTCATGATCATGAGTCCACCATCAGGAGAACACTGAACAACAATGGTATGCATGGCAGGGTTGCAAGGAGAAAGCCACTGCTCTCCAAAAAAAAAATTGCTGCTCGTCTGCAGTTTGATAAAGATCATGTGGACAAACCAGAAGGCTATTGGAAGAATGTTTTGTGGACGGATGAGACCAAAATAGAACTTTTTTGTTTAAATGAAAAGCGTTATGTTTGGAGAAAGGAAAACACTGCATTCCAGCATAAGAACCTTATCCCATCTGTGAAACATGGTGGTGGTAGTATCATGGTTTGAGCCTGTTTTGCTGCATCTGGGCCAGGACGACTTACCTTCATTGATGGAACAATGAATTCTGAATTATATCAGAGAATTCTAAAGGAAAATGTTAGGACATCTGTCTATGAACTGAACCTCAAGAGAAGGTGGGTCATGCAGCCAGACAACGACCCTAAGCACACAAGTTGTTCTACCAAAGAATGGTTAAAGAAGAATAAAGTTAATGTTTTGGAATGGCCAAGTCAAAGTCCTGACCTTAATCCAATCGAAATGTTGTGGAAGAACCTGAAGCGAGCAGTTAATGTGAGGAAACCGACCAACATCCCAGAGTGGAAGCTATTCTGTACGGAGGAATGGGCTAAAATTCCTCCAAGCCGGTGTGCAGGAATGATCAAAATTTACAGGAAACGTTTAGTTGCAGTTTTTGCTGCAAAGGGGGGTCACACCAGATACTGAAAGCAAAGGTTCACATACTTGTGACACTCACAAATATGTAATATTCGATCATTTTCCTTAATAAACAAATGACCAAGTATAATATTTTTTTCTCATTTGTTTAACTGGTTTCTCTTTATCTACTTTTAGGACTTGAGTGAAAATCTGATAATGTTTTAGGTCATATTTATGTAATTTATTTATAACTTTCAAGCACCACTGTACCTATTGTATTTTTTTTCATTTTCCTAGAATTCGATGTTGACATTTGCAAATTACCCATCTAACTGTTAATAAAGTGAGGAAACACATTTAATTTACATTCGGATGCTATTCCCACTCAACATATAGGGGACTAAAAATATCAGAAGTACAAATTTAAAATAAATGTCACATTAATATTGAACAGAAAACCGATGGAAGCTCAGAATCAGAAAAGGCCATCTGCCTTTTCAAATCTCACTCAAGTATGATATCTAACTGATCCCTTCAGCATAATCTAGACGTCTTTCTCTACTTTGCAAGAAACGTGATATTTTTAACATTGCTAAGAGGATTTTTCAACACTACTACAACATTAATCCTTCTTAGTTAAGGGTTTTTTTCATTTCTTAAATGGCACTTTATTATAATCAAAAGTCCACAGCATGTAGAATGCGTTCCATCTTTCACACCATGTTGTCTGCAATGTATCAGTATCATGGTACCATCTATTAATTCTATTGGTGGTGGAACTTTGGTGTTTCTTCCATATCTGAGTGACTTAAAGATGTCCCTGGGGAAAGTCTCAGGCCAGTATGTAATCAAGATAAAAATAGGGCATTTCAATGGCAATATACAGTACACTTACTGTATGCAAAGTGTTCATAAATGGACATCTGTTGTGGAATTGGAACCCCAGAGGTTTATTTTGTCTAGGGATGCCGTTGCCTGTTCTGTGTGTTTTCCTCTAATCCACTGTCAACTGACCGTATCTCAGTGGTAACACTGAAGGACAAATATTGTTAAGATCCTTTCATATCACTTAGTTTGAAGTTGCTTTGTCTTTCACTGGGGAACAATTTTGAACAAATTTTTTGTTGACTTCAATTTTTAAGCTTATTTACACTAAAATAGGTATGCAGATTCTGAAAGTGAAGTTAGCTTTCTTCTATCATGTCAGGTTTTTTCTATACTGCTTATATTAGTGTGATTACTTTAGCATGGATTTGTATAGGCTATTCATTTACACGCAAGACAGTGTGGTCAGAGGTTGTGCGCTGCTCTACGTAATGAATAAACAAAATCTATTTTTCTACTTACACACGTATTTCCTTTCTTTCAGATCATGTCTGGCTCTGCTGTTTCTCGTCGTAAGTGCCTAAACAACCCTGATTTATTTTGTTATATCTATGGCAGTTTCACCATTCCCAGTCAAAGGGCGAACATCAGCACATTTGTAGAGCAAGCCTATTTGGCCTATTTCAAAGTTAAACTTGGTGATCAAGATAAGTCTTGGGCCAATCATAAAGTGTGCAAAAAGTGTGTTGAGGGTTCACGGATGTGGACAAAGGAAGCACGTGATAAGATGCCATTTGGTATACCTATTATTTGGCAAGCGCCAGGAGATCATTTCAGTGACTGTTACTTTGTATAGTGAAAACTTCAGGATATAACAAGAAAAATAAATGTAACATAGAGTATCCTAGTCTACCATCGGCTATACGCCCAGTGGCTCATTCAGATGAAATCCCAGTGCCGGTTTTCATTACACTACCCTCTCTTGAAGAACATGATTATGGTGATGAACTAGGTGACAACAATGATGAAGAGTTTGAAATTGAAGAGGACTCTGTTCGTAAGGGATTTGATCAGCATGAGTTGAGTGATTTGGCACGTGATTTTGGACTATCGAAGAAGGCTTCAGAACTCCTAGCATCAAGACTGCGTGAGAAAAACCTACTTGAAAAAGGAACAAAGGTATAGTACTTTTGAACCAGAGAAATTACAATTCTGCAATACTTTAGAACTGACAGTGGCTTTGTGTATTGCCATAACATACCTAATTTAATGGAGGAATTGGGAATTCCAATCTATAAGTCAACTGAATGGTGACTATTCACCGATAGCTCAAAGTGGAGCTTATAGTGTGTCCTCCTTCACAATGACAATATATTTGGGTCAGTCCCAATTGGCCATTCAGTTTCTCTTTGTGAAGAATATGCAGACATAAAGAGAGTCATTGCGTTGTTGCAATATCACCAAAACAATTGGGTCATCTGTGTTGACCTTAAAAAAGTTATGCTTCCTTCTTGGTCAGCAACGCGGATACACCAAGTATCCCTGTTATCTGTGCATGTGGGACAGCAGAGCTCGTGAAAGGCATTGGGTGGAAAGGAATTGGCCTCCAAGATCTGCCCTAAAACCAGGTGATCCAAACATTCTACATGAGCCACTTGTTGATAGAAAGAATATTATATCCCTGCCTCTGCACATGAAACTAGGTCTTATGAAGCAGTTCGTTAAAGCTTTGCCAACTGAAGGAGACTGTTTCAAGCACCTCATTTTGGCATTTCCTAGCCTGTCACTTGAAAAAATAAAGGCTGGTGTGTTTGATGGTCCACAGATTTGGCAACTCATCAAAGATGAACATTTCATCAGGACAATATCAGAAGTCGAAAACAATGCTTCGTTATCATTCAAAGACATTGTCAAGGACTTTCTTGGAAATACACAAGCAAATAATTACACAGAAATTGTCCAGAAACTCTTGGAGAGCAACAAAATGCTTGGTTGCAATATGAGCATCAAGGTGCATTTTCTGCATAGCCATCTTTCTAACTTTCCGGAAAACCTTGGTGCAGTCAGTGATGAGCAAGGTGAACGATTCCACCAAGATTTGAAGGTCATGGAAGGACGGTATCAGGGTAGATGGGATATACATATGATGGCTGACTATTGTTAGAGCATCTGGCAGGATTATCCTAACACTGAACACTCCAGGAAAAGCTATAAGCGTAAATTTTTACCTTAACCGCTTACCTGATTAATTTTCAAATGTATTACTGTAAAGAAATGTCATAGAGTAACAATAAATCCTTTGTATGAACAAACGAAATTTAAGTAAACAGTACATTCAAGTTATTATTTCATTATTTTTTCATTGTATGTAAAATTTGTATGTTTTTCGACAAAAATGGAGGGTACCCTGTATCATAAAAACTGGATGTGATAGCAAAAAACTGGGGTCATTTCTGGATTCACCGCCAAAACTTAGTAAAAAAACAAGTGTAAGATCTAACTCAACAAAAAATGCGTTCCCCAATGAAGTTTTATGAAGTTAATCATTTGTAAATTTTATAATTGTAATTTATCTGTGAACGTCTTACAACTCTGTAAGTCTGCACTCAGTGAAAAGCACTATTAAAAAAAAAAAAAATAACTGAGTTTGTTTATATTGGAAAATAAAAAAAACAATCATAACATAATTTTGGTTTTGGCTGAAAATCATTTTAATGATCAGCCCTTACTTTTATTTATTTTATGTCTACTTTATTCTGTTTTAGTGTTAGAGTCTAACAGGACAGCAACGCATGCAGAACTTTCATCCCCTATGCCATTATTTATAAGCATTTTAGAGAAAATAAGAAGGAACACAAACATCTACTAAACTAAATATTAGATATTTGCATTCAAAGGATGTCAGTTTGGCACAAAATAGAAGTTTGCCGAAGCCATCAATCACTACTCCTATCACTGTATTTCTAGTTAGTTGAGCTCACAAACACTGCAATTAAAAAGGTGTCAGTTAAAATAATATTTGTTATTGTTAAAAGTAACAGATCATTATGTATATTAAACATTTAATTGAATGTAACATAATACAGATTTTAGATTACTGTGAACAAGAATTGTAGCTTCAAAAAAGCTTTTATCATTGACTACTGAATGATTAATCAGTGAATTGACTCGCATGAATGCAAATGTTCAAAAATGTCTACCAGATATATAAAAGTGCACAATAATATCTAATGATATTTTATGCTGAATTACACATGTTACAGACCAGCAAAGAATATTAAAAAGTCAGCACTAACTCATTGAGATGACTACAAACCCAAAAATCACCCTTTGTTTTAATGTGGCTTTAAAGAAGGCCAGAACTGGTAAAAGGATTTTTTTTCTACCCTTGCTAATATGGTTTAAATTCCAGTGCCAGCTGCAAGTGTTTAAGATGTGTCACGTTATTAACAGAATCACACGCAATGTTAGACTGTTAAATCATAGTCACCACTTCGGTCTCATAGTCAGGGAAAGAAAGGGGTGGATACCGAGGTACACACTGCAATTACTTCAGGTCATTACATCTCAACTTGGAGCATGACAATAATTTATTATTTGATTAGATAATAATAACAATACGCTGACATGCCACTATTTCTGATTATTAATAATAATAAGCTGACATGCTACTATTTATGATTATTATTTTTGTAACAAAACAATTCTACCATTGTTTGTTTGGCTGTCAGATTTAGGCCTAGCTTTCTGCTGTTGTTTTTTTTTCTATTTCAGCTTATTATGCCTTTTTTCTAAACACCATGTTTAATTATGTAGCTACAATACCTGAAATTTTAGCAGCAAGGTTGTACAGTGATTAGCACTACTGCTTTTCAGAGCCCTCAATTCAAATCCAATCCCAGCCACTGTCTGTCGGGAGTTTTCCTGTTCCCCTCATATCTATGTATTTTTTTCAGCTGGTTGCTCCATTTTTCTTACAACATCCCAAATTTGTGAATGTCAGGCAAATTAACAACTGTTTAGAGCTATGTGCATGAGTGGGTTCTGTGATGGACCAGCAATCCATCATGCGAGGGTTCCTTCGGTGCCTCTTGCGCTATGACTAGTGTTGATCAATGAAATTGGCCAAAGTGTTTTTCGCAAGTGACTATGCTGGTGACCCTGTTTGCGGAAATATTTTCTTGGTAATTTGTCGTGCAGATGACTTAGACTGGCCATTTTTACCCATCAAGCCATGATCCTTTGCAAGGCCAGCTTGCCATCATAAAGCCGTAGAAGCCAATGTTAGATGGGACATCTCCCGAGTATATAACTTTGATACT
This sequence comes from Polypterus senegalus, assembly GCF_016835505.1. Classification (NCBI taxonomy): domain Eukaryota; kingdom Metazoa; phylum Chordata; class Cladistia; order Polypteriformes; family Polypteridae; genus Polypterus; species Polypterus senegalus. The sequence goes on along the minus strand of NC_053160.1, from coordinate 72,946,771 downwards.
AGTTGTGGACTAAAACTTTTAACTTAACTTAAATACATTTAAATATTAAACACAAACACATAGTAGGAAGCTGGAAATGTGTCAATGTATTTGTGCCTTAAAGGATTTCATGTGGACATGTATGTGACCTGTGTGTAATATGTGAGCCTACCCACTTTATAGTATTACCCAGAGTGCTATGCAGTTGATGCAAACAGGAAGGAGTGAAGAAGTTGACTGCTTGCATATGTTTCTAAATTTTAGTCTTATACACAGAAGTGCAACAGGTGTTCTGAATTTACCACAGTTTGTCCCAGTCCCAGTCTCCATGTAGCATTTGCATTAATTGTATAACAGTAGTCCTGCAAAGTTCAGAAATTACATGCTCCTCTTCAAGATCTCTATAAATGGTGTCTGCATGAACATACCCATTAATAGACTCTCCCCCACTGTCTGTGGTTGGTTCAGTAAATGCTTGGGTGGATAAATAAGTCTGGGCAAAATTATTGAAGGTAACTGCTATAAAAATGTAGTATGAGAATTAATTGTTTAATTTGTACTGAAATCTACCACTGATTTCTAAGTAAAGCAAAAAAACATTGGCTACTTTTCAGAATAAGAGCTGCCGCAGGCTAACTAATTAAACCAGAAATCCGATTAAATACTCTCACCAAATCGGCTGTAATGAAAACCAGTAACTTCTCACTTCACTAGTATTGTCCCCAGGTAAGTCTCTAAATTACTTCATCATGTATTAAGTAAGGCATAACAAATCTATTTGTTGCTACCATAGTGCTTGGCTTAGTATAATTCTGATGTTTTCTGTGTTAGGAGTTTTTTATCGGGTTCACAGACAAGCTGTGCACAATTCAAGCGGACAGGCGTGACATTACTATTTTACCTTGTACAGTTTAGATTATTTAGAGATGCAGACAAACTTTCCAGGGAAAAGATGAGAAACTTTGTCATTGAATGCTAAGGTTTACCAATGCCCGGGGAGAATTAAATGTTACATTTTAAGCATTCTGAATATAAATAAGAATAAACATACTGCCTAGAAAGGTCAAAAGAAGTGTAAAAGTGGAACTGAACTGTAGCTCCTCAGAGCAATACATCTTGTTTCTCTCCACAGGAATCACAGTGAAATTAAATAAATGGCTACAGGCCCAAACCATGTCATCTTTGACTAAGTTATTAAAAAGAATATTTTACCCTTAAAAAACACTGTTTTATTGCACATGTCGGAAGATGTAGACATGATTATAGAAGTGTTCATTGCTTTGTAAAGTTGCACTACAAAACAATATTAAATTTAAAAAATGATGAGTTAGAAAAGTAAAGTCAATAGATTACCTAGACAACAGTTAAGATGGAGTCTTTTCTGGTGTGAGTCTCAAGTTCCACTGATTTTTACAATCTGTCTATCCTTCACAGGAAATGGAGCTTGTTCTGGAATGGGTCTGGAGCCATCAGGCAAAAGGTTATGAACCAGTTGCAGATAGTGTGCCAGTGTAAGACCGGGTACACTCATGCAAACAAGACTGGTGTCCATAGCAGGGTTAGTTCCCACCTTGTACCTAATGTGGCTGAGACAGGCTCTGACCGCTGTAACCCGGAGTTACAGGGTTACAAAAACGCAGTTATAAAAAATGAAGAAAGAATGCTTTATTAGAAAAGCTCAACAAAGGGTTTATTGTCCTAGATATCAGATATGATGGGGACTTTCCAGACGTCCGTCCCCAAGTTCCAGTGAGCTACCCGTTTTCTTTATCTGTTACATTTTGCAGGAGCCGAGAGTCTATCCGAGTTTTAGGCACAAGGCAGGAACCAATCCAGGATGGGATAACAGTGAAACTTTTCTTAACTTGTTTGCCTTCCTACAGTTATTATGCACTCAACTTTCCAAACTGATTTTTTAACATCCTCTTTTATTGTCCCCATACCCACTTCACTATATTGCCATTCATGCAGTGCACAGTAAGAAGACACTGTACATAAAAAGCAAAAATGTATTTCATAATAATAAATACATTACATTATTTAAGAGGTGTCTAAGTAATCAGAGGCCAGAAAAATGTATCTAATTAAAAACATATTGAATATTTAAGGAGTAAGTAAAAGTGAGGTTTGAGACAAAAACTGCATGTGAGCAAGAGTGGCAGCACAGGATGCAGGAAAACAGAGCTGGAATTAACAGGAATAGTTTTTTTTCTTTTTCTAAATTCATGAATGGTGCTAATGTTCAAGAATAAACAGGACTAGACAGTTCAACAGATGGAAAAATGCAGTGTTTAGAGTTTAAATGACTTTTATTGAATGTGTTTGGCTGGATTATAGTGGACAGGCATTTTTTTCAGGATGTGCTAGGAAATACTTGCTGTACCTTCAATACAACCCTTTATAGTCCCAGGACCTGACTTTATCCATTTATCTGTCAAAGATAAAAAAGAGGTAATCACTTTAGGTTTAAACTTCACACATTTGGGCTTTTGTTATGATATTTTCTTTGTGAACGGACTCTATAGGTAGTACTTAATGTCAAATGGAACTCATCTTCTAAATGTGAATTTTGCATAGCAGAGAAATATACAAGGAGGTTTAGACCAATAGTTCAGTTCTGATGGATAACTTTCTGCAGTTGCAGAACATCACCAATTGTAGCCCATCAAGAAAAAGAAAAATAAGCGAAAATAGGGAAAGCTATTTCAGCTTTTTTTTTTTCCCTGACACAGTCAGCACTTTCCCCTTGAACAGAAAACCAAAAATACGCAAAGAAAGCCAGTAACAGCTCCCCAGTGGCTTACACAGTAAAGACATTTTATCCATAAAAGGGAGCTAGCCCTGTTTTTGGAGGTTCCATCGTCTAAGCATCACTTGTGCCAGGAAAGATTTAGGCAGCACAGCTGATATGTTCAACCGGGGGCCCTGGGAGCCGACCCCTCAACAGTCACTAAAGCTGCACAAGCAAAATTATTCATATAGTGTAGGGAGAGGGAGTCTTATGCAGACAATGGTTTACTGGTCACACTTAGGCTGTACCTAGTTTGGCAGGGGTTTGAACACAAATACTCCCTGGGTAAGGGAAGCATGTGTTATCGCAGTTGTATAGCAGTCTGCATGTTTTTAAATCAAAATGCTACTCTAAAAATATTTTTTTATTTAATGCCCACCATAGTGGCTTTCCATTCTTTTTTTGAACTCATATATTAGGTCGCAGGATCCTGGAGCCTGTTCTCATTGCATCAGGTACAATGCAAGAACCAACCAGGAGGGGTGTGATGGTTTACTACAGCGCACACAAAAACACAAACACTTTATACACTTACAGATGCCAATTATCCTAAAATGCATGTTTCTGAAAGGAAGAAAACCAGAGTAAATTGAAGAAAAAAAAACATGCAAACACACAAAGAACATACACTCATATATACTCTGGAACAGTCATACACAAGAAGACAGAAGCTAAGTGTAGCTAATTCACTAATAACACTTAGTGTGTGCAAGTCCAGTTTGCATGACTGGGGCATACTCATTACAAATCAGGCACATTTATGCTACGCTTGAATGCAGATAAAAAGGGATTGCATTAGGGAAGTGGCATTAACAGTACATTTTTAGACAGATCCCAAAGCAAATCTAAAAGCAAAAAAATATACTTTTTGAGTAACTCGTCAAAAGAATTTCTGAGATGAAATTACAGGATAAAAATTAATATTACATTACATTAACGGTTTTAAATCCAGCAGCACTGGGTGTCAAGCAGTACTCATGGACACACTTTCAGTCACACACAGTGTTGTGTAACTAAAAGTCATTTAAAAAAAAAAAAACCTAAAAATGTTACATAGTTACTTATTGTAAAATGTAATGTGTTACAGACACTGTGTTACTTTTGCATTACGTTTTTTTTCTTTTGTATGAACACTGCACATTACACTGGCCAGCATTTATTTTTAAATGTTAAACCCATGAACCTTTACGAAACTGACCAGAAACACATTCACATTTGATCACTGTCTTGTGTTTTCTAAATACAGTAGAGCCTTTGGGTTTGGACCTGAGAGGGACACACTCCACAGATGACTGAGACGAGTCAGAAGAGTTGGGAATATCTGGAGAAGCCAACTATAAAAAGCAGTCCCCTGAGTACCAGAGTAGAGGTGCACACACAGCACTTAGGGAGCACTTCATTTTTTTTTTTTTTTAATTTTATTAATTTTATTGTAATCATTCCATACAAATAAATCAATTTTTACAAAAAAAAAAAAAATAGGATGAAAACAACTTAACCCTTCAATCTTCTTAACACGTCAATCGGCTGCTATAGCCCATTGACTTTGTGCCTTATTGTCAGCGGTGCTTCGAGAATCACTTACTCACTGTAACCCTAAAACTGTCCGAATTAAATGTATTCCTCAGCACATGCAGGAATACATGTATACGTATAACTTTTGTTCAGTTCTTTTCACTTGACTGTGTACTACGCACATGCTTTACCTTCAACCCCACTAGCTGTCACCAGATGGCCGGAGCACATGCGTCCACAATATGACTCTGACGGCAGCAGACAGTGCGTTTCAGAAAAAAAGGCAATACAGTACATTTGTGTAATAAAGCAAAATATGTTTTTGTAGTGGCAGCAATAATCTTCCATAGTAACACATTAACACACATCTGTTTTTTTTTTTTTAAATAATGCAGGAATTTCTACTTCAAAAAAGTAAGTATTGTGTTACGTTACTCACTACTTTATAAATAATCTGACTACATAACACTACCCTTAACAGTGGAGGTCAATTTAGAATCACTGATTAATGAAATATATGTCTTTGGGATGTGTGGGTGAATGCAAGGTATCCATAAAAAATTAACAAAGAGACATTGCACAAATTTCACACACACTGACCAGCGAGACATTCAAACATAGTGACCTAGGGTTGCAAATGACTTAATGGTAGGCTTTGAATTTGCAATTTTGTGGTTTACAGCGAGGTGGTAAGCGATACTGATAATAAGCGTGGGTTTGAAAAGCATCTGTTTCTGTACTTAATCAATTGCTTCACATACCAGGTTAAAAGTTATCTTATTAATATGCATGGAATGCACTTCAGCTTGATAAGATAGCGTAGTAGGCAAGACAAGGTAACCTCATACCTCATCCCTGATTAAGTGCATTACTTTATTTTCTGTAAAAGTTTGGGACAATACTCTTTAAGGTGTGTGCTGTACTCAGAGAAATATACACAGCAAAGCAGCAGTGCAAATTACTACACCACCATGCCTACAAGAAAGGAATATCTGTTCAATGGTTGCATAGCTCAAGTCTATAATGGCTGACATGAGATGTAAATCTTAAAGGGATGCCAATATTCTTCTGGTCATGATAATTACATTGTTTTTATATTAAAAAATGAATATAAATTTACCACTAGCAAGCTATGTGGGTGTCAGCTCCTAACAGTCTGCACCTGCATGTGCATTGCTTAATATGCAGGGAATGTGTGACAGTTACACACGGTAAGGCGGCATATTAAAGAAGAACTCTTTCTGCATCAACGGAATGCAGCTGTATTTATAAGTCGCTTGCTGCCTATTTTACATCTGAGACCACTCTCATTACTCACATCCACCTTCAACATAATATAATGCAACATTCAGATCTAGGCCCGACAGCTGTGTGTTTTAAATTTAAACATTGTTGTCAGTTCAGAGCTGTAGGCAATTTTAAAATCAGCATTTACTTCCTTTTATAACGAAAATGCACAAGTGTAGAAGCATTAAAAATGCAGCCTTCCATTATGCTGGCCACAGGCAATATTTCTCAATTTGTGCAAGACGAAAATGAGAGCCTATTAGTTTGAAAAGAACCTGAGGAATACCACCCCTGCTCCAGCACTCCTGCTCTCTCTCTGTCTCTGTCACACACGCACGCACGCACGCACACACGACTAGCCTGTAAAACGTTACCTGTGTATGTAAATGAGGCAGACAAAACAGTAAAAAGCATTAATATTCACAGAGTTCACTCACCTGATTTACATTAATTGCATGACTGAACTAATTAATGAACCCAAAAGTGTTTTGACTCTTTTTTAGAACTCCATGTCACAGCTTCAGGAATTTACTTTCCTGAGGGCTACAAATAAAACTGTAACATTTCAAACTGTGACATCAAAGCATTTCCATGTGTTAGGGAATCTCAGGTAGAGTTTAACAACATGATATGATAAAGAAAAGAAAATACAAGAAGCACTTCAGATGTATACAATTAGGTAACTACCAACTGGAAAAAAAGGAAATTTGGACAGCTTCAGTTTAAAATGTTAAACACTTAAGGACTTTTATTAAATTAGTTATGCTTCCAGTAAGCTCTGTGCCACATCTGAGTATCTATACAAGTATTAGGGATTATATTTCAGAAGCCTTCAAACTGAAACTACGTTTAGACTTTAAAGGCAGGCTTACAAATAACATTAGGTCTTACTGCATTAGTGCCCTGAGCAAATTATTCTTTAGAGTAGCTGCCTAATCATGAACCCCTTTTCTTCCTTAGTGATTAAATCTTTATTCCATTATCCCCGGCATGACCATCAGTCTGAAGGCATGTATGATTTTATGAATTTGAACAAAGACAGCTTTGGGTTTGATAACCTTAATGCCTGGCATCCCACCTTTTAGCTACTGAACAGTTAAGGAATGTATTCTTTAAAGAAGCAAATTCTTAACTTCTTTAGGGCAAGAAGCTTGAAATCAGTTAAAAATGTGTTAACAGACCGATGGCATATTCTAAAAATATTGGACACGTTTACCCCTGGAAACTTGGTAATTGAGCAAATGGCACTTATAGTAAATATAAATAAACCACAAAAATTTTCTAAGCAAAAAAAAAAAAAAAGGTTATTTGTTTTTTTGAACTCGCTGCTTTATGGGATAATTCAGGAGTCTAAGCCAGAATGAAAGTTATGAATCCACCCAGAACAATTTACCATTCTCTAAAAGAATGCCTTGGCACTGTGGGTGGAAACTCGTGTGAACACAGGGAGTCACCTTGAAAGGCACCCAGACAATAACTGAATTGGTCCAAGAACTGTAAAACATTGCCATGCCACCCCAAAGTTAAATAGAATCGTATGTAAAAATCAGAGTTGAAATTTAGAACAGTGTGAAAACACACTGAATACTTAATTTTGCAAAAAATGCCAGTCAGTCAGTTATTGTCCAACCCACTATATCCTAACACAGGGTCATGGGGGTCTGCTGGAGCCAATCCCAGCCAACACTGGGCACAAGGCAGTAACAAACCCCAGGCAGGGCGCACACACACCAAGCACACACTAGGGACAATTTAGGATCTCCAATGCACCTAACCCGCGTGTGTTTGGACTGTGGGAGGAAACCGGAGCGGCCATAGGAAACCCAGGCAGACATGGGGAGCACATGCAAACTTCACGCAGGGAGGATCCGGGAAGTGAACCCAGGTCTCCTTACTGCAAGGCAGCAGGACCACCACTACTACGCCATGTGGTATAGCGAGTCCACAGCTTGCTTAGTAAAGGCCATTTTTTAAATAAATAATCACCACTCTCGTGGCGGCTTAGCGAGGGGGCATTGGGCCATAGCAAGCCACAGGGCGATCTGCGGTGTGGGCGTTTCTCACCGAGTGCACAGGTGAGGGACTGCCCACATCCGTGATTGCTCCCGTGGCTAATGTGCTACAGCTGCTATGGCCCCTCGCATTATAAAAAGTGCGAGTCGGTTTGGAGAAAAAAACGAAAGGAAAGATGAGAAAAACGAACAGAAAAGAAAAGGAAACGGAGGTTGGAAGCAGAAAGCACTGAGGAGGGAACGAGCAAATCGGTGCAGCAGGAAGCAGGCGAGCGAGCGAGTGAATGCTCGCAGGCAGCTGAAGGCAGCCTGGGTGTTTGGCCAACACCTGGGAGAAGTTGTGGTCGCTCCCAGTGTTTGTTTTGAAGGGCGGGAGTGACCGGGAAGGTGTAGTACTCTCCGCGGAAGGTAGCAGGAGTCGGGACTTGGGACGTAGTGTTCCCTGTGTGAGAACCTTGGTCACAGTGGAATTCCCAAATCACTGACAGGGGGAGCCGACTGGAGCCAAGGATTGGAAAGGCGACTGACAGTAGCAGCAGGAGTAAGCAGAAGGTCAGCTGTATTGAGAGCGTCTCGCCTGTTGTAGGGCCCGTATGGGAGAAGCAGGTGAGACGCTATCGCTAACAGAAGAGAAGCACCGGGTTTGTCATTTGTTTTTAAAGACTGCTTCCTAAGAAATATTTTAACCTCTGGTTTTAAAGGATTGTTTTTTCTATTTATTGATTTTTTAACCTCCATTTTCTTAATGGATTATTTATTTATTTATTTATTGAACTTTGGAAAGCACTGCACTTTATTAGAACACTGTTTTGTTGACTATTTTAATAAAAGCACTTTTGCACTTTTTACCATCTCCTTGCTCAATTGTTTATTGCCTCCACTGACTAGCTCACTCGGTAACATTATCGACAGTGTTGGGTTGAAGGGCTTCCAAACAGTGAAGGGAGCGTGGAGCCAGAACCCGCATCGTCATACGCCACTGTGCTGCGCTGTAAAAAATGTGACAGCTTAAAACAAAGATTGCTGTTTTCACAGAGTGAATGAATCGATGATATATGAAAAATTCAACATTAAGGAGTTTCAGTGCCTCTCTTTATGGTTCATTATTATCCTATTACAAAAATGACAAAAAATAAAGCATTAAAAACAAATCTCATTTTATAGTGTCTTTCATGGTAAACACTTTCTGAAAGAACAAGAACATCACATAGATTACACATTTTTATAGCCTTAGAGACTCAAAAAGTGTGTCAGGAATTGGATTTGATCGTGTCCTTCCCATTTTCAAGTCAATTACATTAGGCACTATACCATGCTTCAATGCCAGTATATGACCTCTATGTATTTGATTATTTGAAAGCCTTCTTTTTTCTTTCCTACAAATTACATTATCTTTGGTTGCTTTTCCAAGCAAAGCAAAAAAGGAGGCCCTCAAATGTGAGAGCAGTTTGTCAGTGTTTTGTTTTTTTTAAATGCTTCTCAGAATTGTCTTATTGTTGCTGGGTAGAAGCAGAAACACTGTGCTGAAAAATTTATTTGGCTCAAATTACCTTATCATTTGATGCCATGGAATCATCCTTTATTACCTATCCTGACAGCATCCAGCCTAAGGCAATATCCAGCCAGGGTGGGATGCCCGTCCATCACAGGGCACAATTACACTCACTCAACCAAGTATAATGCACTTTTGCCCATTAAACTACAGATGTGTGCTGTCTTGAAGATAACGGAGGAAACTGAAATAACAAGAGAAAGACCCTGTGAACATATAGAACACTAGCAAATTCTAGGCAAGGAGTGACTAGGCTGGCAATCGAGCCCAAGCTCTTGGAGCTGTGAAACTGACCTGATAATCTTTCTACCTCGTTGCCACCAAAGTATTACATTCTCCTCATTTACATTACTCTCTGTGCTACATAACTGTGGTCTAGCCCTTTACATATACTTTATTTGCAGATTGCATTACTCTCTAAAGAATCGTTCATTTCTGTATTTCATCTTTCTATCCAAATCACCTAGCAGCTATGATGCTCTAACCACTGCACCACCATGTCACCCTTTCCCCCCCTATATTTAAAGTTTTTGTCAATAAAAAATTGTAGATGGCATTTGCCCATAAACTTTAAGTTGAAGAATTTTTCTTGTAAAGAGCACATAAGCAAGCAGAAATCATATATGAAAAATGATTATTGACAATTCCTGCAACGGTGTAGAAAAGCGCAACAACTGCATAAGAAAATCAAAGAATGAAAAAAATCACTCATCAAAACACTGAATAATCCCTTGCTGCATTCTTTAATCCCAGTGGGTCAAATGCTCTATTAAGGGAACTGCTTAACTTCTCACACGGTGCTTACTTCACTTTTCATTGAATTGCCGTTATTTTGCTTGGAAGAATGAATCACAGATTAATCGTTTAAGGATTAACCACATGTAGAAATATGTTAATACTTCTTCTGAATAATACAAAGCATTAGTGTTCTTAAATGAGAAGAATACACCAGATAAGAAATGGTTCTTTTTGCATAAATAAGGAAATTGTACATTTTATAGCTTTTAGGAACTCACTGATGCTACACTGTGTCTGTCACTGATTTTTCATTAAAAGGTTAATGGGTTCATAATGGTTCAGAAGCTAAATTATTACCTCACATAACTCCTGAGTTCCTTTGTACAAGAGATGCTCTCTATCAAAAGGCTGTATCAAAAAATATGGGAGCCTCCATCAATGAAATGATACCCGGAGTAATGACCCAGAGGTGCAAACGGGTCATTTATTACATTGCACAGTATTAAAAAAAATGACACCAAATGGAAGAATATTGTGGGTTGTGTGACTCACAAGAACTCTGCTGTCTCTCTGATTCTAGAGTGCAGTACCTTTAATTTGAGATATTTACATAATAGCATCTTTGTGTTATCTAATTAGAAGCAAAGAATTTTTAAAAGGTTGCAAACAATTAGAAAAGCAACAAGCATCAAGTAACTGCCTAGAATTGTAGCTAAAGTGGTACACAGAGGCCAGCAATGTCCTTGGTTGCTACAAGGTCAGTATAGTTTAGTGGCCTAATCCACAGTTCAGCACTGAGGATGAAATATTTCAATGTGTTTTTTATTTTAGCAGAGAAACACAAATCTTGTGAAAAATCCCACCTAATGTACCCAATAATCCCTGTGTAATGTGTGGACTGAAAACATAAAAAGACTTATAAAGCACACTATCACTCATTCACATGCTGTACAATCTTATCTTCCTCCTACAGGTTGACTCCCTCCTGCTATCCATAGAGAACTTGTCTTATCTTTTAACTGGTCTTAAAGCAAAAAAAAAAGGAAGGTCACATGGTGGGGTGTGCCAATTTAAACTAGACCTGTACTCCCAAAACAAATCTATTATTTACCCAGTTTTGTACCCACACTTCCATGCATGTTTCTGGACATTTCCAAATTCTTAAATTTCAATTTACTCTACTCCTTTATTATTTTTTAGGATTAATTTAACTTTTCACATGATTTAACTTATGCACCCACAATGTAAAGCCACCTCACCCAGGTCTGGCTCTTATTTTGTGTTGATTTGTAGGAAAGGTTACAGTTGCCATGAATATGACCATAAATATTTGGAAAACTGTGTCCATGGTTGCTTCCCATTTTAATTTTGATACTACTGGGACTCCAGCTCCCAGTGGCCCTAAAACTGTTATACAAACTGCATGAAGGGTACAAAGGAGGACTCAGTCTAGATGACGGTTGAAGAACAATTTGAATTGTTCAGTATAGGATTTGAACTATAAGGAGCCCTTATGGATTGTATGCTAGCGATGGCTACTGTTATGCTTAGAATACCTCAAAACTAGATGTGTATTGTTAAGATAGAATAATGTAAGGATACTTCCCACTAGAATGAGCCAGATATTTTGGCTTTGGCTGAGACTTTATTAAATTACTTCTGTTCAGACTTGGGTCCTCTAAGGGGACCACTGAAAAAATGGCCCCCAGGATTGTCAAAGGTCTCTTATGATCCGTGGAAGTGGTTTCTGACCGGAACTTTAAAGATCTAATCCATCACAAAAACACTGAACTTGGGCGCCTGGAGAAGTGTTGGAGAAACAATCAATTTATTAGAGGCAGAGCTAGGGGCCAGACATAGCACAGATAAGGTATGGGAGCTGAGGAAGTGGAGGTATTTGGTATTGGTTTAGAGGTGGGCAAGTGCTTTAGGTATTTCATCCTTTTGAAAGGGAACAACACCTTAAATTAAGCAATACAAGGTTACTATGTTCACTATTTGTTAATGTATGTTCTTCTAATTATCAGCCCTCCCTTGTATTTATTATTTTTTTAATAAATCACCCTTTTTTAATTCATTCTTGGTCTCATTGGATTTGTTTGAGTTTGAGAATAGCAAAAGATGAATAACATTTATGAACAGCATTTATATTTTTTTCATTGTAATTAACAATAGTTGCAGTTTTCTTTAAGAATAAATCCCAACTAAAATGCATTTGTCTCATTTAATGAATACAGTATATTCAAATTTAAAATCACATAGTACATATTTCGATAATGATTTAAAAAGGTGGCAAAGCCTGAAAGATTTCTGCAAGAACATACACCAGCCATATTAAAAATCTTATTATCCATCCATTCATTTTCGGAAGTCACTTTTTTTAGCCAGTCCTTAATTCTTCAACCAATCATTATAAAGTATATATATATTTATGTATGTAATTTTATAACTGGCTATAAATTCCTGATATCTTTTACAAAAGTAAAAAGTAACACAAAGCACTTTCTTTGTATCTGATGCAAAGAACTGCAATTTGAAACAGATGAAGCAGTACAAATGCTGAAGATCTTATCGATGGCATGCAAAAAATAAATTCTGCGCTGCAGTAATACTTTCAGAAGGAGGCTGTCTATCAGCTATTTATGAAATATGTCTGTGGGAATGTAACAGTAGGTGGAGGGTGAACTGGCCATCTATAATTTGTAGCATTTGCAAACTCTGAAACAATTTAAATCATTAACTACAAATTACTTACAAATGTGAGCTTTTGCAATAAAGAATAAATTATCAATGAATTATTATATTGAAGTGGAAAGACTTCTACACCCATGCTGGCGGGAGGTGCTGAAATATCACTGCTGGTATGAGACCTCCTTTGATATGTCCCAACTGGTTTATTAAACGTGATTTATTGTGGCCACTATGCTGTAATGGAAGAAGGCATTTTTATTACTTCATTAGAGGGTGTTCATGTGAAATAAAATATAAAGAAGAATGAAAAATAGTTACTGGATTACGGAGTATCAGCTTGAGTTCAATAAGCTACAGAAACTGGCAATACACATTTGATAATAGATCTTACTGTCAAGCCATGGGCCCCTAAAATTTACTTTAATTGTGTGTAAAAAGTTTGATTTTAATGTTGTGGAACAGTCTTGTTTTGGCATAAAATAATGTTATGCACTATTTTAAATAATCAAACTTAAGTCTGTTGAAGAAACTATTACACCATTTATGTATTTGACCTTGCAAATAAAGCCAGTTAACCAATTAACATGCCAACATTTCGAACATATATATATATATATATATATATATATATATATATATATATATATATATATATACAGTGGTGTGAAAAACTATTTGCCCCCTTCCTGATTTCTTATTCTTTTGCATGTTTGTCACACAAAATATTTCTGATCATCAAACACATTTAACCATTAGTCAAATATAACACAAGTAAACACAAAATGCAGTTTTTAAATGATAGTTTTATTATTTAGGGAGAAAAAAATCCAAACCTACATGGCCCTGTGTGAAAAAGTAATTGCCCCCTGACCCTAATAACTGGTTGGGCCACCCTTAGCAGCAATAACTGCTATCAAGCGTTTGCGATACCTTGCAATGAGTCTTTTACAGCGCTCTGGAGGAATTTTGGCCCACTCATCTTTGCAGAATTGTTGTAATTCAGCTTTATTTGAGGGTTTTCTAGCATGAACCGCCTTTTTAAGGTCATGCCATAGCATCTCAATTGGATTCAGGTCAGGACTTTGACTAGGCCACTCCAAAGTCTTCATTTTGTTTTTCTTCAGCCATTCAGAGGTGGATTTGCTGGTGTGTTTTGGGTCATTGTCCTGTTGCAGCACCCAAGATCGCTTCAGCTTGAGTTGACGAACAGATGGCCGGACATTCTCCTTCAGGATTTTTTGGTAGACAGTAGAATTCATGGTTCCATCTATCACAGCAAGCCTTCCAGGTCCTGAAGCAGCAAAACAACCCCAGACCATCACACTACCACCACCATATTTTACTGTTGGTATGATGTTCTTTTTCTGAAATGCTGTGTTCCTTTTACGCCAGATGTAACGGGACATTTGCCTTCCAAAAGTTCAACTTTTGTCTCATCAGTCCACAAGGTATTTTCCCAAAAGTCTTGGCAATCATTGAGATGTTTCTTAGCAAAATTGAGACGAGCCCTAATGTTCTTTTGCTTAACAGTGGTTTGCGTCTTGGAAATCTGCCATGCAGGCCGTTTTTGCCCAGTCTCTTTCTTATGGTGGAGTCGTGAACACTGACCTAAATTGAGGCAAGTGAGGCCTGCAGTTCTTTAGACGTTGTCCTGGGGTCTTTTGTGACCTCTCGGATGAGTCGTCTCTGTGCTCTTGGGGTAATTTTGGTCGGCCGGCCACTCCTGGGAAGGTTCACCACTGTTGCATGTTTCTGCCATTTGTGGATAATGGCTCTCACTGTGGTTCGCTGGAGTCCCAAAGCTTTTGAAATGGCTTTATAACCTTTACCAGACTGATAGATCTCAATTACTTCTGTTCTCATTTGTTCCTGAATTTCTTTGGATCTTGGCATGATGTCTAGCTTTTGAGGTGCTTTTGGTCTACTTCTCTGTGTCAGGCAGCTCTTATTTAAGTGATTTCTTGATTGAAACAGGTGTGGCAGTAATCAGGCCTGGGGGTGGCTACAGAAATTGAACTCAGGTGTGATACACCACAGTTAGGTTATTTTTAACAAGGGGGCAATTACTTTTTCACACAGGGCCATGTAGGTTTGGATTTTTTTCTCCCTAAATAATAAAAACCATAATATAAAAATTGCATTTTGTGTTTACTTGTGTTATATTTGACTAATGGTTAAATGTGTTTGATGATTAGAAACATTTTGTGTGACAAACATGCAAAAGAATAAGAAATCAGGAAGGGGGCAAATAATTTTTCACACCACTATATATATATGTGAGAGAGACAGTATATGTATATTCATGTATGCAGTATTACTTAAAAGAAATTAAATACAGAATTTCATTACTATTTACAGATGACAAGAAATGATACACTAGCTCAATATGAACCCTACACTCCTGCAGGTATTAGGTAACATTATACAAAAAAATTGCTTCAAATAATTTAAATTTTCAGATTACATTAATAGCCATCCATTCATCTTCTTGGAGATTTTTGCTAATTGTGTATAGTCATTGTTTTAGCTGTCATAGACTGCTCAATTGAAAATACCTATAAGCTGTCAAAAGGGCAAAAATGACTAAGAAAGTGCAAACAGTTCATGCTGTGGTATGCCTGTTCATAGACTAGACAGACAATGTGGTGTAGTGGGTAAGGCGCTGAACTTCAAACCTGCACATTGCTAGGTCAAAACCCAGCTCTGACACACTGCACGCCCCCGAGCAAGTCACTTAACCTGCTGGTGCTCCAGATATGAAGTATCTTGATCCTGTAAGTGGCCTTGGATAAAGTCATCAAACATCCATCCATCCATTATCTAACCCGCTGAATCCGAATACAGGGTCACGGGGGTCTGCTGGAGCCAATCCCAGCCAACACAGGGCACAAGGCAGGAACCAATCCTGGGCAGGGTGCCAACCCACCGCAGAAGTCATCAAACAAACATGTAATAATAACGTTATAATGTGTTATGATTATGAGGACAGGACCCAATCTTGAACCTTATCAGAGTATCCAATACATTAGGGAAACTGTGGCTACTGTTACATATTCCTAAATGTCTAATAGACAGTTGATTATGTATGTTTAACGTACAGGGGGACCCATAAAAGTGAAAGTTATTGAGTTGCCTTCACCTACTGCACAAAACGAAACAAATTTTATCAAACAATATCAAGGACGCTCATAATCCACACTTACATAATAAAATCTCCAATATACTGTAAAAACACTCCATCTACATAAACAAATGACGCAAATATTTCTGTTCAATATCGTGTTATAAACTAGTTTTGCCTAGGATACAAGCAAGTCATCCTATTTACTCTTGCTCTCCTTGCTTTTTGGGTGATGGGAGGTCTTTCTTGCAGAAAAAGAAGAGCTAGCCTGAAAAAGAGGACCTGACTGCTCTAATAACTGCATAAGAACCTTTCTGGGAACAAATGCTGGATTTGTGCCAAACTTTAGTAATATATAAAAACACACTTACAGACTGAAAGGCTTGCACCTTAATGTATAGCATATGTGGACACTCTTACAAAGTTGGTTATCCAATCTGATATTCTTTTGTAGGAGTTATCTGTATGTGATTGAAGTAAAAATGGCTTTAAGCTATATAGTGTATATCAGTCTAATAGGAAACTAAACTGAGCACAGCAAGTGTATTCATATGGAACCAAATACCAATAGCTTCCTTGCTGTCTGAGAAAAAAATGCTTACCATGTTACCATGTTACAGAACACAGACAGTAGCTTTGAAGGAGATCATTGAGCTGTTGTGTATACCAAGGATGTGTTGAGTGAAGGGAGAAGAGTGGCAGAAAAAAAATCGGCTGTCCATTCCTTTCAAGCTGAAATCCAAACCAGCCAACAAATAGTGTGTTTCTGTTGCACAGTGGGGATACCAGGGCCACAGCTGTGAGGACTGCTATAAAATCCCAAATATCATCAATGAATTAAATTATGCATGCACTGTAAAGAAAGCATGAATAGAAAAACAGTACACTTCATTGGGCCCTTTCTTGGTTTATCTAATGGAAAGCCCATAAATTCCAGAAAAGAAAAGAAGTGTTTTAACTTTTAATTGAGCTTTGCAAATCAACTGCAATAATTAAGATGCTGTGCTGCCTCTTAACTGAAAACACTATTTGCATGGGCCAACCTGTATTTCCTTCAAAAGGCTCAGCTGCATTTCCTTTCACTTTATCTCAATATTTATTAAATAGAAATGAAGGAACGAACTTTCCGCATTCGTATACGATGCAACCCCCACCACCACCACCACTCTGAAGAGGGGTGGAGTTCATCAGTGTCCCAGACTGTCTGAGCATCATGAATAATTACTGTGGCATGGTAGCATATTTAGCATTGAGCATTTCTGGAGAGGGGGTCTCTCCTACATGGCTATCATTAGGCCGACAGTTTGACTCACACAGCTGGAAAAAACAAGCGACGGGAAGCAATTTGACCTATAAGACTAATAACTGATCAGAGTCTCAGTGCGTCAGATGCCATCCAGATGAGAGCCATCAAACAGACTTTGACTTACACGCTGATAATGTGAATTACTGTGTCATCTATTGCGAGAAAGAAATTACCAATTTCCCACCTGTGACACGGCAAACCGGAGATTTCTTAGAGGCAGAGGATGTCAGCTGACTGGCTTAAGAGACATGGCAGACTAATCAGTCTTTAACAGGCGTATTGCCTTTCTGTTCTTAAAAATAAATGAATGAATGATGAATAAATAAATAGATACACAAATACATTTCACCCCACATTTAGAAGTCTGGGGAACTCTTTGATTTGTCTCTTTCAGTGCAATCCTTTGATAGAAAATGATCTACCTTCTCCTAAGTAGAAAGTCAGACTTACTGTATAGTGCAAAATGTAAAAGGCAACATAAAATAAACTCTAAGCTTGAATCATATTGGAGGTTCAGTAAATGAGCAGACAGATGGGTTTATAAAAGAAAGGTTAATGGACTGATTACAATCTAATGCCCTCAAGCATACTTTATATTCTTTCAAGAGGACATTAGACTTGAAGCAGCATTCTCTTGCATGCAGCACACAGTCCTCTGTGCTGGTAATTTATTTGTGGAGGGGCTTTATTTTCTAATCTGGCATAGATCTGTACAATACTGTTTGTTTTTTTGATATTTCCTTCCAAGTGTGCATATCTCCAGCACATGTACTGTGGTATCCCAGCCATCAAATAATCTTTACAAATAAACACCAAATAATCCAAAAGCAAAATTAAAAAAGGACAACTGCTAAAAGTGCTGGTCTTAGCTTTAAGCCTTGTTTATCCTTGCCGGTAGGGCGTGAATGAACTTCCATTCTTGCTTCAAGATTACTAAAATTCCATTTCAAATAAAACAAAAGAGTAAAATTTGTTCCTGTGAAGAAAGGAAAAAAATGGGGAAAAAAGGAAGAAAGCCAAGAAATATTGAATTTCCAGTTTGTTTGATTAAAATCAGACCTCAGATTCAGTATATTAGAAAAATATGCTGCCTTAAGCATGTTGGAATCTAAAGTTCACTTACGCTGCTTAATGCATATTGCTCTTCGACCCACAGGCCCTTCACCTCAACCCCTATGACCTCGCTTTTTTTTTTCTCTTTTAAACAATTCCTGTCAGCTCTACACACGCTCTTTGCCATTATTCATAGACAGCTAATACAGTATTCCACTGAATTGCTTGCAGATGTGCAGAATATTAAACGGCTTCCTGCATTTTCCTAGGGGCAGTAAATTTTACATCTGCACTCTTCAACAGAAAAGGAAAAAAACATTGTGGGCCAGATAAGAAATCATACTGCATGCACTGCCTAGTCGGCGAGATGGACAATTTGCCTTTTCAAGCTGAAAGCTTGGGCTGCCAAAAGATGAAGAAATATGGCCTCAATTTGATTTTATCCTGCGCTCGCTTTTGTTGATTAACCTGTTTCTGTTGTTCAAATGAATTACACCAGGCTTCTGTCTTCTCGATATAATTTTACCAAAAAGACAACAAATCACCTTTACAGTGACACCTAGCACTGAAGTGGAACATATCATCAAGCTGGGCTTTCCTCAAATGAATTGCTAGAACCGTTAATCTTTATTTAAAGGCCATAATAACTGTTTTGTTCCTGGTGGCAGTTTAAAACAATGTTTTTTCTGATGAAAAAAATACAAAAAGGCTTTTAATTAGACCTGCCGACTTGCTAATCTCTACTTCTCAATTGCTTGATAAACTGCAAAGCAAGACACCATTTATTTATTTTTAAACTAGATAGCTGCATGTTCTTTATCATTACTGTTTGTGAACTGGGCACCTGTAAATTATATTTATATAGATATATAATAAAGGTGCACACACACATATTTATACAAGCCCATCATTTTATAGTTCATTTTGGTATTTCTCTTATATACTCACTCCAAGCAAGAAACACCTGCTAGCTTAATGTTAACCAGTTTATCTTTCCAGATAATGTGGTGTTTACTAAGAAAGGCATTCCTCTTTGAAGAAAAGTGCCATTATGCATGCTCACTAAAGGGCTATCAAAGACACAGCCATGGTTGCTGCTGATTGTTCACAACACGGTTCTTTACACAGCTTTACTTAATTAAACTTTGTATTCATTTAATCGCTTTAGCATCACTTGCATTGAATAATGGGATATCAATAAAAGAAGAGCATGTCATTAAGAAAATGCTTTTCAATAAAACCTTTGCCTTGTATGCAAACACATTGCGATTTTTTTTTTATCTACACCGAGCTCATCTTTTGTTTCGAATCTTATATGGAATCTGATTTGTTAACAAAGGCAAACATGGTGATGCAACAGTAACTGGTAAAATTTCTTTGGGGTAGTTTTTTTTTTTTCCTAGATCCATGGCCTGAATTTAAAAATTCTAAAATGTCATTTCATAAATATTTAACATAATGCTTTCTTAGACATCTGTCTATAGCACAGGTAAATTATATTCTTGATGTAATGCATAGTATAGTAATCATTGACATATTTGGATAAGCATTAAACAAGAATCAGGACAGCATGGTAGTGGAGTTACTTATACTGCTACCCTCTAGGTTCAAATCACATTATTGTGTTTGTAGGTTCTCTCAATATCTACGTGGGTTTTCCACTCACTTCTTCAAAAGCCTGCAGATTAGGTTAACTGCTAACTCTAAGTTAGCACTATGAAGGACCGATTCTTGGGTAGCGTAGCAGAGTGGTGGTTTAGTGGTACTGCTTCACAGATCCATCTTCCATATGACATTTGTGCATTCTCCATGTATCTGTGCGAGTCTGGAAGTTCTTCCTGTTTCTTCAGTTATTCCTCCCACATCTCCAAAAACATCCCAGTGTGAATATGAGGGTGAGGTGAGTGGACCCTAGGATGGACTGATGCCCTGCCCAGGGGCTATCTCTCCCCTTAAGCTTGATGTTATTAGGATAGACTTCAACCACTTGCAACACTGAATTGGAGTAAGCATGTCTGAGAATATGATAACTCAATTTACAGAAACATGCACAATTTTTGCCTGTATGTTAAAATATGTTGTCTGAAACTTTCTTATTTCATATTTAGATATAACACAGCTTCTGAAAATTATCGTCAATAAACTGATATCAATGCTCTTTGTTAAACAGATAATGATCTCGAAATTTATCATTTATGTGGCAGGCAATGAGAGGGAAAAGTTCACAAAGTGATGTAGAAAAAGTATTCCTGGCAGCAGAAGCCACAAAGTCAAGTATATGCTAAAACAATTCATCAGCGTCAGCAAAAATCAATAAAACAATAAATACATATACATAAAATACAGCAATTCATCTCACGTAATGTTATCTATCTATCTATCTATCTATCTATCTATCTATCTATCTATCTATCTATCTATCTATCTGTCTGTCTGTCTGTCTGTCTGTCTGTTTGTCTAATCCCTTTTTTATTCATGCATGTCCATCTGTCTATCTTTCACAGATTATAGGATAATTGCAGACTGGTCATAAATGTGATATCACAATGATGCGCTTAAATATATAGTAAATATTGGAAATATGTTTTCCCCTGTTTTTCCAGTTCAGTAACCCACAGTTCAGAAAAGAAGTTGAACCTATGATCAACATTCAGAGTTGGTTCCTAGAATATCTGGAGAAAATATAAGACAAACACCACTAATTGAGAAGCCAATTTGGAAGTGAATTGAGTGTAGGTATGTGGAGGAGTAGTCTAGAGTTAGTCCTTCATGTATGGTTGTTGTGGTTGGAATAGGTCCATCTCCAAAATATGCATTAATATCTTCTCTGACATGACTATGTATATCTTTTTACTTCTTTAAAGTAATTATGATATTTAAGGCAAAAAAGGAACATTCTGCAGGAAAAAGTGCATTAAGGGTGAATTGACATTTTCCTATTCTTGTGGTGTCAAATTCAAATGAGTTTGGAAGCAATCTCAAGTATACATAAACCTTGAAATATAAATACATGTAGTCAACTTGTACTACTTGTAGTCCAATAATTATAATACAATTTCAAAATGTGCATTTATTTTTAAAATTCAAGTAGTGAGTCACAACAAATTTATTATGAAATATTCTCAAACATGCTTAATTCAGTTCAGAGTTGTGGCTTGGAGGCAGGAGACAGCTCTAGGCTGAGTGCCAGTCTATCAGAGAGCCCACTCACACACACACACCCACTTTCTCACTCACAATGGGGCCAACTTACCTACCTTGCATGTGTTTGGGAGTGTAGGAGGAAAATTGGACTACCCAGAAGAAAACCCACACAGACACATGGAGAACATTCAAACTGGGCCCAAGATTCTAGATAAGCACTAAAAGCACTGTGCTATCAAAGCACTCACAAGAAATGTTAAGAGGATACCTGCCATAGAGTGTTGGTCTATCACAAATCAAGTCAGGCAGTAAACAGCTTTTATTACATAACTCCACAAATGATACTTGAAATAGTCAATAGCCAATATCTGAGCAGGTGCATTGTCCTTCCCACACCACACACAACAGGCTAAGTTTATTAGCTTATTGTTTTCTTGCTCATTATTCAGTATTCCTAGAAGTAAAACGTCAATAAAAGCTAAGCCCATTCACAAAGTATGTTTCCTTCTTGAGCTGACTGGAATACCTGACAGAAAATCTAATATGGAAGCTGAAAATATTAACACTAAGTGAAAAATTTGAATTAAATCACATTGTGATTAACAATTTCCATTAGAGTGTCTTTGCGGTTTTCACAACAATTTGACCACCTGCACATTACACAATCTTGGGGCTCACAGATGACCCTTGCATCCCTCTCTATTCACCCATTCATTTACAATTCAAAATCTCTTCACAGTTAGAAGGCCAGTGGCAAGCCGGAGCCTTTCCTGACAAATACAGGACATAAATTGGTTTTCTGTGTAATGACAAAATCACACTGCTACATGGATTTGTTTGCCCCAGGGCCCTGCTCTGATCCACACTCTGAGGCTGGATTTCTGACTGCAGTAAAACCATCTCCTTGCGTCTTTCACTGAATAGTGATTCTTATGAAATACAGATTAACAAGGCCAACAGCAACAAACAACACATATTTTTAAAACGGCAGGGCAAAGAACAGAAAAGAAACAGAGCATTAGATTTTTTTTTATCAAAAGATTCACACAGAGCAAATTCCTTGTACAGTTTTGCCTTGGCAAAATGTGTAGTGGTACAAATTACAGTGTGTTTTTAAAACTGTCTACTTAATAACTAACAGTAGCCTTGTTTTATCTAAACAGTGAACA
The DNA here is from genome assembly GCF_016835505.1 of Polypterus senegalus. Taxonomy (NCBI): domain Eukaryota; kingdom Metazoa; phylum Chordata; class Cladistia; order Polypteriformes; family Polypteridae; genus Polypterus; species Polypterus senegalus. Next base: position 72,924,413 of record NC_053160.1, on the reverse strand, counting down.
TCAGGGGTTTAATTTGTGCTTATAAGACAACTCTTGTGACTCTTTATGTGATCCATCAATCTAATCAAATAATACCAATGTTAGGAGTAAATTGGCAAGGAATTTTAAGCTTTTCACATACTGCTTGTCCAGAATATAAAAAAGCACAGAATGGTCTAATTTAGAACACAGATGGCATAATAGCAATCAGAAAATATGAGTGATTTTGTGTTTTAAGGAGGTATTTTCTGGGGTCTGCTCAGTGTTCATGCAATCCTCTAGCATCTTGCCAGTCAGAGCAATGGATCTAGTATTCCGGCATTTACTAATACTTCCTCTATTCAACCTCTTTTTGTCATGAATTTGTGTAATGAGGTCGTCTGGTTGCCTTCTGTATCCTTAAAGCTGATCAAAAAAAAAAAAAACTTCTAGTAGAACAGTTGTGGGAAAATTCTCAAATATTTTAGCTCCTTTGGCTTCATTTCTGGTTAGAATTCTGGTTTTGGTGTTGTGGTTTTCTTTAGTCTTCTCTGGTATTTGAACTTCTAGCCTGCCCTCTGACCATGTCTTTGTCTTTTCTCTAAATGTACATTCCATTCCATGGTACAAATCTAACAAATATTCAAAGATTCCAATCTGTTTCAGTATCAGTCATGTTGCACTAAAAACAACTTTTTGTTTTTTTCCCGAATGATCGTCAAATATAGTTTACATTATTTTGAAAACATGAAACAGAGAAACATATTTCATTTGTGGTTTCTAATTTATATAAAGCATATTATTTTTCTGTAAATCATACCCTAGTCTTTTTAGTTTGGGCATTTCCTTGCCCTTTATCTCATCTTGTTACATTTATTTTGCAGCCACCCTTCAAAGACACCAGGGATGATGTTTAAGAGTCGTCTGTCTCCTCCTGCCTGCCAGTAAGTGTTTCATTAAGTCTGATCTTTAATGAGACTATCCAAATTAATGAACTATCCTCTCCCCTTTCACAAATGGTTGAGATGTGTTCTCAATACTGTAAACAATTTTAAGAAAATGGGAAGTAAATGGCGAAAGATCATCCATTCTGCCTTCTTTCTCCAGACTAGCCTTTGTTGTAATTACACGATCAATCAAGTGTAGTCCATCAAATCAGTTTAAAAGCTTAAAATTATTCAAAGCATTTCACACAATAAGGTGAACAGCTCAGCAAACTTGACTATTTCTGGCTCATCATTTACCACACCACTACATCTTTGACCTTGACTGACAATATTTTTAAGAATAATCTGGATGAGATACTGGGAGAGCTTAGCTATTAGCTAAATAAATGGGTTAAATGGACTGAATGATCTCTTCTTGTTTGTCAGATTTCTTATGTTCTTATTTCTAATGGATAACCTATTGCATGGCACCCAATTCCTCAGTAAAACACAGTTTAAATTTATCAGATATTGGTTGTTGGTCAAACATTGGTCTACATTCTTGAAAAAGAATATCAAGGCAAAAACATGCCCTTTGTGTATGGTTCATGTTTGGGTAAATTCTGCCACTTCAACAGCCAATGTCAGCTAAAGAGCTATCAGCTGTACGGTAGAGTGATTTGATAGTGTGATAAATGGAATGCATAATAACATGTTAAAATTTGAATTACTACGTATTATTATTAATGTTAATTTAGATTTTGGTCATTGTTGTGTGAAGCTTTGCGTTGTTGAAAGTATCCCTTTACTACAATAATACCATTTTATGACACATATATATTATAATCTTGGGGGTTCCCAAACAAGTATGCTTAAATGGAGACAATACTGCTCTGAACTTGATCACCAAAAACTTTTTTTTTTATTGAGTAATTTGCTACCTGAATGATCACTACAAACTACTGACTATATGTTTATTTGGCTCTTTCATTTGATTTGAAAAAAGATTGCTAATGAGTCTAACAATGAATTTTGATTTTATGAAAAGAAACTTTAATTGTCACTATAATTATTCACACAATGAATATTTTAAATGTTAATCAAATAATATCATGGGGAGATTTACGTCAAATAAGAAAAGGCTTTGTTACAGTCTGCTCAAGAAAAGAACGCTTTAGGCCTTTTTCTATTCCTCTCTCACTTGTGTGACAAGTAACGACTACAGTACAATAGAAAATACTGTTTGTCTATACTGGATCTTAATTGGGCGGCACGGTGGCGCAGTTAGGAGATTTGGGTTCACTTCCCGGGTCCTCCCTGCATGGAGTTTGCATGTTCTCCCCGTGTCTGCGTGGGTTTCCTCCCACAGTCCAAAGACATGCAGGTTAGGTGGATTGGCGATTCTAAATTGGCCCTATTGTGTGCTTGGTGTTTGTGTGTGTCTTGCGGTGGGTTGGCACCCTGCCTGGGATTGGTTCTTGCCTTGTGCCCTGTGTTGGCTGGGTTTGGCTCCAGCAGACCCCTGTGTTCGGATTTAGCGGGTTGGAAAATGGATGTATCTTAATTTGTAGGTGCAGGAAGTGTAAGACAGATCTATACCTCTCATACCAATTTCAGACTGAAAAGTACAGATAGACAAGACACGGAAAATGGATAGATAGAAAAAGCTTCTACATAATAGATTAAATTTAGAATTTAGCAGCCATCAAAATGACATATACAGTAGACATACTGTAGCTCATTGGTATTAACTGCTTTACTGTATGATAATTACTGTAGCTCAAAATAAAAAAAAGTTTTGCACATATTATAATTTTAATTATTTTGCATGGCACATAGTACTCTGCAAAATGTTCCATAGTAATTATCAGTTAGATTCCTTTGGCTGTACTTTTAAAATTGTTCAAGTCAGGTAAGCAAGCTAGTAAAAACCTTTTCGAAACAGACAACATTGTCCAGCATTTTAAAAAAATGGAGCTAATTGAACAGCATCTTTTATTAAGGAAACATTTTAGCCTGTAGCTGCACACTGCCTAACAGCTAGGAAAGTGGGTGTCATTTGGAGGGAAGCAGAAACCCTCACTCTAACGACGAAAAGACTTTAAATAAAACGAGGACAACTAAAAATCCCCTAGGGAGGGCTCAGATATTTTCACTACTTTTAAAGAAGAGCCATAACTACACTATTTCTTAATGAATAATATTTTGAATGATAAGAGTGTATGGTCATTGCATTCCCGTCTTTTGTAACAATACTCGGTGTACTTTAAAGAAATTCAGGAAAATAAATATAGCTTAAGAAATTGATGAAAATATATGTTTGGCTTCTTTTCAACATGCAAAGCAAACCATTTTTTTTCAGAATTGTCCTTGCTGCATCTCCTGTCCCCCCAAACCATTCTGAACTACATGTTTTTCAGTTCAAATTCATCTCCAGTAGAAAATTAGCAATTAGTAAACAATTGTGAACTGCAACTGATTTACAAATTTAAAAAGCTGAGTTAATTGTTTTTGTCACTTCTGTAGTTGCCGTTACATGACAATAAATCATAATCAATGTGTTTTAGCTTATCAACAATGTGTTTTAGCCTTGTATATGAAAAACGATGAAAAAAGGAGGAAATTCTCCCCTCTACTGGTCAATGCCTTTTACACAAAATACAATGAATGTTAGAATGAGTCACAGGGTTCTTTATAACATATGTTGCTTTTTTCCTTTTATATCATAACATTATGCTATATATAGGCACATCTACACACAGGGGAGATACAACAATAACAAGATAGAACAGAAGTAAAATGACATCAGAATCGTCAGGATGTGTCATAAACCATTATTCTTAAAACAGTACACAATGAAGTGAAGTGTACATGCTGCACATCTTTCTTATTTTAGTTGTTTTTAAACTGACCCTGCTATACTTCACTGCAGTATTTCTAACCTTATTCTGCTATTACTTGTTAAAAGTGTAGCTTTCCTTATACATTAATCTGAATTAATTTAGTGTTATTATATGTACTGCCAGTACAGGCAGTGGTTAGTGCTATGGATCTGCATGTATCTTCCCAGCTAGGCCACTAGCTGTATGGAGTTTAGACACCTCCTTCTTGAGTTTATGATTTTTTTTAAAGGTACAGCAATTTCTTACAGTATCTCAAAGATGTGAATATTAGGTTGGCTGGTCACTTTAACACTGAACCAAGTATGGGTGAATGTGGATGTGCCCTGTGATGAACTAATATCCCACTCAAGTTTGGTTTCTGATTTGATGCTAGGATAACAGTTCATCACTCCATGACTCTGTACAGGAAAAGTATGTTCAAAAAATGGATGGATGGATCTCTCACCACTATTACTTTGTAATATTGTGAATTTAAGCTGCACAGCACTCCCATTTGCTTTTATAGGGTCTTGTTATTACCTACTGCAAAAGGCTGTAAACAAAATCAAAATGAATTTACTGAAAAAACATACTGTTTACCAAATCTACTATGTGTTTGTGTAGTTTAAAGGAACTTCTTGTGCAGGTCAGTTTATATCCATCCATTTATCCTGGACTGTATTAGTCCAGTTCTTAAAGACCATTTACATCCGCAGCATTTTACCCACTGAACAAAGAGTGCAAGATGAAATTATCTATTTTATATGCTCCACAAGGCTTATTCCCATGTGGAGAAACATGTTTTCTGATTTCTCCAATGCCTTCAAAGCCATCCATCCATCCATCACTGTCAATGGGTAAGCTCAGGGAAATGCAGCTGGATGAGCCTATGGAGTCTTGGATAATGGACTATCTCTCCAACTGACTGTAGTTTGTGAGGCTCAAGGTTTATGTCCTAGATGTGGAGGTGAACAACCCTGGAGGACCATAAGGAAAAGTCGTGTATTCATTTCTGTTCACATTGTACAGCTTGGACAATAAATATAACACCATCACATGTCACCTGCAGAAATGCTTTAATGATTCTACACTAATAAGGTGTATTGACATGGGAAATGAGCCACAGTAGATACAGAAAACTGCATACTTATGTAAAGAGAACTGCCTACAAGTCAAAATCAGCTAAACCAAGGAACTTGTAACTGAGTTCTGCTGCACCAAAGAACGTCTATGTCAAGTCACTATTCAGGATATGGATGAGGGGGTGGTGCACTTCTACAAGTACTTTGGGGTCTACATAAGTGACAATATATATAAGGAAGGGCAGAGCAGACTTTTTTTCTTAGGAGACTGTGTTCCCATAATCTGGGAAGTGACATCCTTTAAAGAAGTACATTGTGAAATACTATTGGGCGTCCTTCATATCAATGGCTATATGCCTTTATAATGTCTCACTGTGACTGTGATTAATCTGTTTATCTTTAGCCAAGTCAAAAGTTTTCTTGTTTTTTTTTTTTGTTATTCTTGTGTGTGTTTGAAGGGGTTAATGCTATTTGCTATAATATTTATGTCTTTCTCAAGGTATTGTAAAAACTAAATTAGAACAAATAAACTTCTATCTATCTATCTATCTATCTATCTATCTATCTATCTATCTATCTATCTATCTATCTATCTATCTATCTATCTATCTATCTATCTATCTATCTATCTAAATGACAGTTTTGGGTGTTAAAGAGAGTCACAACATATTCTGGCAGTATAAAGCACAAGGCCATAACTTGACACAGTTTTACTGAATCAGTCAACCTAACATAAACATCTTTGGGATGTTGGAGGGAAAATACCACACAAGGACAGGGAAATTGTGCAGAATTCACATAGTAGCCGTAACCAGTAACCAGGCTGCGATTCAAACTAAGGACTGTGAAGGAGTGAATCAGAAGCTCTAAACCAAATTTTAGTGTATTTAAATGTCTATTAAATAATACACTGACAATCTGATATCATATATTTCTACCTAGTTCCCCCCTGCCCCATCAAAGAGTTTGCTGTGTACATTAAAAAGGAAGAATCATTAAGAGGAAAACCAGGTGCATAGCCCATTTTTAAATCAGTTAGTTGTTTTCTCTTCTCCTTTTTTATACTACATGCTATGTACAACTGTTCTCTTGCACACACCTTGTGAGGATGAAAAGTGTAATATGTAATATGAAATAAAGATGAACTTGATTTAAGCTGTACATACTGTAAAAGGAAACATGGGAAATGTATACACTTCATATTTTCATCAGTAGTACACAGAAAGAGTATTACTTTCTATATTTTAAAGAATATGGGATTGTTTTCCTTTTCCTGCCTTCTTTTCTTCTAGTTATTTATTAGCCATTTTGCGGTATCACTGGAGTCTCTCGGGTCATTCCTCTAACATTTTTAAAACAACACCACCAGTTCTTGCCACTCCTGCTCTGCTCCTCATTCCGTTCTCACTTCTATGCCCTGTACACTGCAGCCCTATCAAGTGTCACCTTGGTTACTTTGTCTACATGAACAAAAAGAGGGAATCCATTCAACTTCTGTAGCATTTCCTTCCAACACCCTCAAGAGATATCAGAAGCTTGATTTCAAGTGAACTGGCCAATTCTTGTGTGGAACACCTGCTGTCTATGAAACTGCAGATGAAATTGATCTGATTTTGCCAGAAAGGTCAGCGGGTACAGTAGGTGTTGCCAAATGAAGGCTTGCAATCACCATCACATAGAAACAAATTTAAACAACAGTCATTCTGAAAGGCTCAGGAGCTTTTATTGATGCTAGGAACTGCAGAATTTTTTATTTATTCCTTGCTTTGGTGGCTTCTTTTCCTCACTTTTCCCTATTTGCTATGCCTTGAATGGGGAATGTGTACACAGACTAGTTATGCAGTTTATTTTTTCTTCCTTTGTCTTCCCCTTTGCTGTTTTTACTCTGTCACCACTGAGAATTAAACCAAATTATTTTGTTTGCCATGTCTGTCGGCCCAGGGTGTTAGAAGAGGACTTAATTTCCCTTGTGAAGCTGTTAGATTTTTCCTTTTAAAAATACAATCACCCACCCTACAGGCAACATCCTTATTTCATTCTCAAAAGTGAGAAAAAGGTGAAAATAAAATAAGGCCACAAAAGTATACATTTGTAATTTGTCCATTTGGTTGAAGCGATTTAAAGGAAAAGAAACTATTTTCTAAAGTGTTCTTGTTACATTAATACATAAGGAACACATATACGATTGCCTAATAGGTTCAAATTAGCTCACTAACTTTGCACTACTCTTTTAAATATAACATACACTCTTGTTGGAACTTTCTTCCCGTTTCTGTCATCAAAACCCTTTCGTTTTGAATGATCAGAGTAATTTTCTGAATACAGACAATGACTAGGGACCTGGACCTAGGTTGTTAGAATGTTCAGAAAGCTACTCCTACTTCTTCTTCTTCTTTCGGCTGCTCCTGTTAGGGGTTGCCACAGCAGATCATCTTATTCCATATTTTCCTGTCCTCTGCATCACCTGCATGTCCTCTCTCACCAAATCCATAAACCTTCTTTTAGACCTTCCTCTTTCCCTCTTGCTTGGCAGCTCTATCCTTATCATCCTTTTCCCAATATACCCAGTATCTCTCCTCTGCACATGTCCAAACCAATGCAATCTTGCCTTTCTGACTTTGTCTCCCAACCGTCCAACTTAAGCCGACCCTCTAATGTACTCATTTCTAATCCTATCCATCCTCGTCACACCCAATGCAAATCTTAACATCTTTAACTCTGCCACCTCCAGCTCTGTCTCCTGCTTTCTGGTCAGTGCCACCGTCTCTAACCCATATAACATAGCTGGTCTCACTACCGTCCTGTAGATCTTCCCTTTCACTCTTGCTGATACCCGTCTGTCACAAATTACTCCTGACACTTTTCTCTACCCATTCCACCCTGCCTGCACTCTCTTCTTCATATAAACCCATAAACTCTGTCACAGGGGATGCAAACCCAATCACAGATGCACAAACCCGTGTGTTTCTTCATGTTGGTCCCAAGCCCGGGTAAATGGGGAGGGTTACGTCAGGAAGGGCATCCTGTGTAAAATTTTGCCAGATCAATATGCGGACAACGATACAAGAAAGCTACTCTTTTTATTCTCATTTAATTATCTTGTGTCCACTGTAAGGTGGTGGCATAGAGACGCAAGGCTTAACATTGCAATTGTATAGATTTTCCTCCTACATCATAAAGACAAATATGTTAAGGTTTGGAAGGGTCTAGTGTGGATGTGTGTGTGTGTGTCCTGTAATAAACTGGTGTCCAATCTAGAATTGGGTACAGCCATCTGCCTGATACTGCCAGGATAGGAGCCAACTATACATAACCCAGAATTGGATATAGTGGATGAAACTGTTTTGAGGCATGTAATGTGTTCCTAACCTTACTCTGAAGACACTGACCAGTTCATTAATGTACTGTTTACATTACTAGCTACTTACATCTGACCATCCATTTTAGGGTCAAAGGATCACACAGAGCCAAATGTAAAATATATTCCTTTCGAGACAGCCATGAGTATATTTGACTTAAATATGTGTGGGAACAATTAGATGGTTTACATTTCTAAGCCAATCCAATACCTCATGAAGGCGGAGCTCAAATTAGGGGTGGTGATTTGAAACAGCACAGAGTAATGACACTCTTGTTAACATTATCCAACTTACAAGAAGCCTGTGGTTATGATGGATTAACCTTCTATGGCTGAAACGTCTCGCACAAAGAACCCCATTAAGCATATAAATGTGTGCCATGTATGTGGAGAACACATAGCGAGTTAAAAATAAACACAACCTGTTAGAAGGGAAATCATTTTCTAACAAACCAGATATTTTGGCATGTATCACTGGGCTAGTGATAAAAGTGAATGATGGATGGCCGTTGGCTGCATGTGCTTCTTGTTTCTCAAGCCATGCAAATGTGTGGTTTAGCTGATGTTTGGAAAAAGCTGAATTGTAAAATATGAATTCAAACTAAACATTGTGCCATCACACCCAGTTTACTGAACTTCTGTCATGCGCACAGATAATGAAGAGCCAAAGGAGATGCAGATTTTGGTAATCAACACATCTAAAACAGTAAATGTGCTAAACGACACTGATACCACTCCAGCAGAACTACATGGACGAGGCGTCACAATTTTGACTGCAGGTAAAAACGGAGAACTAAAGTAGGTTAAAATTAATGTCTAATTGGAAATACCAAACATGCCATACCAGAATGTATTTGCAGCATTTTAAGATATAGCATATATAAACCATGATATTATATTAACCTATTTGCTGTTGTTATACGATGTACATGTACAGTAATGATGCAACAGGCAAAACGACAACAAGGTATATACAGTACTCAAGCTTCAGGTACCTTGTGCTACTAAACTCTTGAATGATAAAAGCAATTTGGCTTTTTATTTTCTCTAAGCTTCAAGTCTTTTGTCAGTTTCCTTTGTTCTCTCGCTGTCTTTCCTGTTATTTTATATATCTATATAATACATGAGTGGAACCTCGAATGTTTAAAGTGCACAGACAGGAGGAAATTGGCAGTGGGTTTTAAGGAAGAAACCCTGTGGGCGTAGCCACTATTCACTACAAACTTATTAAATAGTTGTCCCCACATGTGTATTTTTATTCTGAGAATCATGTCAGGCCCCAAGTGACTATGGGTAGACATTCAAAAACTAATTATTTTTTTAATTAAAATCACATTGCATTATATTAAATTTTTTTTGATAAGCTCGACTATGACAGGTGCTTAAGTGACGATAATGTGGAAACATCACATCAAGGAAGGCCAAAACAATCAGCAAGCTGGTTAAGAAGTGAAGCTCAGTTATGGGATGAACTCTTGACCTGCTACAGGTAGTAGTGGAGAACAGCATGAAGACAAAACTGAGTGTAATGCTGAACAACGCTGCACAGCCAAGGAATTAATGAGTATAACTGCATCCAGAAACACTACTGGGCCTCCTTCATACCTACAGCAACATCCCTTTAATGCCTGACTCTGAAGGCTCTCTTATCTATCTATCTATCTATCTATCTATCTATCTATCTATCTATCTATCTATCTATCTATCTATCTATCTATCTATCTATCTATCTATCTATCTAAAAAGCAACAGTACTCAGTAAGAAAGACAAAATTAGATTAACGTAACAAATGAAGCATTCATAAAAGGGTAGCATCTCCATATTTATGTTTTTAAGGAAAGTAAATTGAGAAACAATAGTTTATATGTTTTTGGCACAGTGGCCCTACCTAGTTTTGTTTCCTAGCTTTAGCTTTTAAAAATCTGTCTCTCCTTGGCACAGAGTCACTTTTATCGTCGGTACTGTCGGACCCTGCTCGTAACTCCATAATTTATTGCAATGATGTATTTACTGGCAAGAACTCTGAGTTAGGATGCCCAGTAATAAAGAATACAAGGATAAATACAGTATGCTGCATACCAAATACACTGGGCACTAGCTAAAAAACACACCACAGTTATCTTTTCAGAAATAGCTTTTTATTTCAAAAAGAATAGTAACATATCTGTCTGTGTTTTATAAACGATATAAGAGACTGTTTTCATAAGTATGGTGAATATGTCTAAGTGAAATCTGTATTGTTAGATGAAGTTATCTACAGATTGCTTTTAAATGACGTCTTGCTTTTGCAAAACTGTAACCTATTTCGTTAAGAGCCTTTCCTGCTCTTAGCTGTGTGGAAGCAATTGAAAAGAAACATTTTATGTTTTCCTGGGTATAAATGACTACAATAAAACATTTTAACCTTAACCTAATATAGTGTCATTCAATTTATCGATACTCACAGATGTAATAATATTCTCTGCCTGGCCGAAACTCAAATCCTAAGGAGAAGGGAGTAAAAAGCTGAAACTTCTCAGAGAACTTCAGTGGTCCATTTGGAGAATGGGGCCGATTGCACTCCCATCTCTTGAAGCCTTTTGAGGTGTGGTCACATGTGCTGTAGCCATCGTAGTTCACCATGTAAAGAACATATCGCTCAGTTTTATCTTCTGGCACAGAATCTTCATAGTGAGGGCAAAACACATCCAAGTAATCATTTATGCACACATCAATGTGGTAATCTCCTCTCTGAAACCTGGAAGGAAAAAAACAAAAAATCTGGGATAAGATTTTTAAATTATAAAAAAAATAAAGCTGCAAGCAGTAAAAATGTGAAAACCTTTGGAAAATATAGTTACATTTTTAAAAATGACACTAAGGCAAAAGGACCCTTAACTGCATAGGCTGGCTGGGAGACGCTGCCCGTTGGAGTGTATTTTCTGAAAAGGACTAAGGTGTTTATGTTGACGGAACATTCTCATTGTATAGGTGACATATAGAAGCATTTAAAGTAGGGAACAAAATGTTATGATATACGGTAAAAAGAGCTCATTTAAGTCAAGGGATGTTATGCCCACAATGCGCTAGTGGTAAACTGTTATGATCACCATACTACAAACAAGACACAGGAGCTCCAGTGGTTGTGCAGGCAAGACTGACCAATTGCATCCTTGGACTAAAGGGCATGTAAGGTAAATAAACTTATTTAGTTTTGAGCAGAGCAGGTTATGCAGGGACTTAACTCAGATCTCAAATTTCATAAAACTCCTGCTCCACTTGACAGAGTGGATTTTATTCAGTTCAATAATAGAACACATTTCTCTAGGACACCTAATGGAAACTAGTAGAAGAGTCAAGGAGATAAAAACCTTCAAACATTTTTTTACACAAAGTGTTGTGGGAACATGGGACAAACTAGCAAAGTATTTAATTAATATGAAAACGTAGGCAGGTTTAAAAAATATCTGTCAGTTACAAGTTGTTAACCAAATGAGCTTGATGGACTGAAAACCTTTTTCTAATACAATTTTTATTCTAGTTTCTACAGCACACTTATTTATATATTGGGAAGCAAGAGTTCACTCTATAGATATACTGTAAGGTTAAAGCACTAAAGTGATAAGTATTATCAAAAACACACCAAAAAGTCTTATATACCAGATGTTTAAGGTTGTGTATTACAAAAATGTGACTGAATGTCTAATGCACATGTTTAAAAAATCTGCAATATCTTTGGCAAAACTAGGAATTTTTATGAAAATTTACAAAATAGACAACTTTTAAGATTGTATGCAACAGTTTTTTTTTTATATGTGGCCTTAGAATAGGACTTTGTACATGTGTACAGTGGAGGATAGAAAAATAGGAAGAATGCTCATTAGGATAATATGGTTCTGTTTCATTAATGTATTGTTCCTAATAATAAGAAAAAAAAAATAACAATTTGTTAAGTCACAGAACCTTTTTTCTGCGGTGGGCTGGCGCCCTGCCCAGGGTTTGTTTCCTGCCTTGCGCCCTGTGTTGGCTGGGATTGGCTCCAGCAGACCCCCATGACCCTGTAGTTAGGATATAGCGGGTTGGATAATGGATGGATGGATTGATAGAACTTATTTTAAATCAGTGCCACATACAGTGTCACATACCTGCTGTTATGCTTAACCACCTTTTCAAAAATCAGACCCCTTTAGACAATGGGTAAACTACAAGTGCTTATCGCATTGTCTATCTATCGAACCCACTTCATTCATTTTTCGGTCACCAAAGCAAAGCAGGAACCACAGTATCTTTGGAATGGGCACTGGTTGACTGCAGGGCACACTCATGAAAACACCAACACTCATCTATACACTCCACATGTGTTTTGGGGATGTGAAAGGAATATATGAGTACCCAAAGCTAATCATACACAGAGAAACAGAGTGCATGCAAACTTTACATAATTTAAGCCTAGGTCTCTGGAGCTGTAAGGAAGTAGTCAGAATAACTACAGAACCCCAACAGACAAAGAGCTGGAGATTTGGAAAGCTGGCGATTAAACTTAAAGCTTCACATGCATAAAACATGCATTCTACTCTTGAGTTACTTCCCCGTTTATACTACAAATGATTTTCAGTTGAAAGTCTCTTTCTGGATGTGATCGCCATGATTGGTCTAATAAAGGAATCTGATAAAAGACCACAGGAGAAGGATTGGGATTTAGTTTTCTCTATAACATTACATTACAAAATTTTGAGAAATGGAAATGTTAACCTAAATTAAAAAGTGTATGTGCTGTATAATGTACATGAGGGTTACACATACCACTTAAGAAAGCAAACTGCTACATATGGAAAAGGAGATGTGCGCTTGTATAAAAAAGTCAAATGTAAACCAATTTAATTTAATTTCCATGAAACAAATTCATAACTTTAGATTTTTTTTTGTTTATAGCAATCTGGATAATGTAGTCCTCCATTACTATGAGAATTCCAGAAATTTTAGTCTCTGCAAAACAGCTGGAGGATTTCATCAAACCAGAACAAAATAGGAGAAATTTGGTTGAGCCTGAAATTGGCGGATTGCATTCTCATGAGCTTATCTTTCTTTCATACTCATGTTTGAAGTTTTAGGTTTACCATCGTTTACTATACGCAGTGTACTATTATGACTTGCAGATAATGCAATAAAGCAAAGATAAAGTTAATGATCTTTTAATGAAACCAGCTGGCTTCTATATAATACATTATCTAGGACATATAGTAAAAACAGCAAAAAATAAATGATCTTGGCTGTAAAAGGGTCTGAGTTAAAAGCACCCCTAGACCAAGCATCCTTTAGTTCATACAGACATGCAAAAAAGCACAAACAAAAAAAAAAAACTTGACAAACTTAAAACCGGTAGAAATGGCTTCTGCAAATTCAGATAACACTTCATTAAAATGCACTAATGTCTTTCCACTTCTAAAATGGAGCTTCTCTCTTCTGCCAAAGTACACACAGACATGAAACACTTTGCAGATTATGATAAAAGGGGCTTCGTGATATTAATTATCAGCCGTCTGCCTGTCTTGACAGCATCAAATGAAAGCCAGCTGAGAAAGCTGGACCTTGACACACAGCATAGCTGTTTTTAGTGACAAATGATTCTTGCACATCCCAGTGAGGGGAGACCTTTGGCAAGACTGCTTCACAAGCTATGAAATGTTTGGTTTAACTCTTTGGGACACTGACAAAAAGATTTAGCTGTGACAGTTGTTCTTTTTTTTTTTTCAGAACATTGACATGTACAGTGCTTCACATTAACCCTAAACTGCACGTTGACCTATCTGCAGGGTTTGAAACTAAACAGAGCTGACGGCCAACAGCTCTTTCCTTTCTTACTTGACACTGTTTTATGGTGAACGTGAACACCGTTCTGCAAATTAATGCACATTTCTTGAGCCTGTGCTGCAGCAGTGTGAACGTTTCATGGGAAATTAAGGTCTTGTTTATCTTAAATGTAAATGGTGCCAACAATAGACAGCATATAAATAAATGCTGGTACATTGTGGCTGGCCAGATTGCTGCCAACGTCCAACTAAGTTGTCACGCTATAAGCAGGCTGCAGAAAATTAAAAAAGTATCAAAAGGCGTAGTCTTCCAGGCAGAGAATGACTATGGCGATACAAGAAAGCACTGTCTTGTATCTAGTGTTGCTTTGAAAGGCTCTGGTCCCCCTCATTTCTGAAATTTGATTATCTGATTTGAGTATGTGGTTGGGTGGAACTATTGCTACGTACCTGTAAAGGAGTTTCGGATTGTATTGATTAAAGAAAGGTGATATAGGCTCATTGGGTTAATATTGTCAAAAGTGCAGAGTACAATGAAATTTATTAAATGAATGATTGTCTTTGAGAGTACTGTACCATGTCATCAGGTTCCCTTGGAACTTTGGCTTCAACATTCATATCTTAACCAAAGATGCTAACAAATGTATTAAAGCTGATGTCATATTACATGACAGGCTTGGCAGACTGAAGTTGCTGATCTTATTGCCTGACCACGTTCATTTACATGACTGATAATCACAAAGCTTGTCAAATCTAACGACTGCATGCCGACTTTCCAGCAATGCTAATCTTGTCCTTTTCTCTGACAGCCAATAGCATGCTGCCTGATGGAGCTGATTGGAGTATGAAGTGTTTGGGTAAGTTCAGCCACAATCTCAGCCCTTTGTTTTCTTTTTTCCCCCATACTATTTTAGTAAGTAAAACATGAGACATTGAAAAGAGCCTTTAATTTTTTTTGCGAGGTCCAAAATATTCATGTTCCTTATTCCTCGTCATTGAATTATAAGCATTGCACTTCAGGATGAGCACTCATTAGTTGTTAGCTCTTATGCACACAGAGCCCTGTCCTGTTTGATTTTGTTGGGGCGAGTCACAAGCTAGTTAGAGTGAGTGGCTGGGTATGACAAATTACATGACAGACCTTCGCGGGAGTGTGCTGCCGACTGCCTCCGACTTATGTAAATAAAGGTTATGAATGAAAATCAATGAAAAAGTCATCCACTTTGGCAAGGCCTTAACACAACTGCCGTCTATTAAAAGCCGCTAAACCTGCAGTCCTTTATCTTCAAATATGAGTTTCATTTCCTGTATACCAGGTGTCAAAGTAGTTAGCATCCCACACCTGGTCCTTATATGTCTGGAGTTTGCACCTTTTTCTGATATCTATATATTTCTCTCAAAATGTGTTGAATTACATGCTGGGCCCAGTGTCGTTGTGTGCAGGAGCCTGCAGGCCCTGCAATGAAATGGCACTCTGTCCAAGGATGGTTTCTGCCCTATACCTAATGTTGTTAGGACAGGTACTGGTTACTCACAATTCGAAGTTGGGTTTGAGAAAATAATATGTTATTATCTGATCATATTGTGTATGTACTGTATAGGTAAACATGTTAGCCTTTCATCCTTCTTGAAATTTCAAACACGCATATTATAAACAGGCATCTGTTGGAAGTCTGTTACTACCATTAACATGAGTCTGTGGAATCACCGTACACAAGCCTCTGCTTTAGATGCATGTCTTCAATCCAAATAACAGCTCATGAAAAACACTGAGCTAATTTATACTCGCATTGTCTACCTGTTGTGACCTTCTAGTCTAGACTTCAAATTAAACCACGGCAGGAAGACAGATGGATAAGCGCAGCAAAGGGGAGTTGTATCAGTCACATTTTCATTACCAGTTCAAAAGGTGGTCTGGCAACAAAACAAGAGGAAGAGTTAAGAGCTTCTCATTACCTTCTGAAATGCTGACACCAAAACCACAAGCAGTCTCTCTCTCTCCTACTTGCAACAGGGCTTTCTCTGCCATACTGTTAGGTTAAAACTAAATTTTAACACACTCAAAATATAGGGAATATTAGTTGTCTTATTCTTTAAAGGAGCACAAACATTGCCAGCAGATCATCACCCTTCAGTTTAGCAAGCTGTCACTTTAGTTGACAAACAGATGCTTATGGTAACTGTTCTGCTTTTTAACCTTTGAATTAGCTTGATGGTTTTTACATTGTTTGTCTTTAAGAAGCATATTCCTCAAAGACATCAAAGCCTCTTTCATCACTTTCACAAAGTGACCAATTGTACAGTATACGAAATCAATAGAAAACAGACAGGGATTTACTTAAACCATCCAGGAGTGTACAGACAGGAAAAGTGGAATACCTTGTTGGAGAAAACATTTTTGTTTATATAGCACCTTTTAGAGTGAAAGTGAGAACGAATGCTAGAGAAAAGAATCAGATATCAAGTGAAAGTTAGCAAAATGCAGTTTGATACTATCATGTTGTCAGGAAAATATTGGAGAAGTATCAGGTGAAGGGAAAAAAAAGCTGCATCATACATATGTCGATGTGGAGAAGCTGTTTGGCAGGTTGTGCTACAGAAGGAAATGGGATAGGCATTAAGAAAGTTAGGTGTGGATGGATGGAATGTCTTCAAGATAATAATTTTGAGGTGAAGGCTAGGCTGCAGCAGGGATCGGTTCTGAATCCATTGCTTTTAGTGATAAAGGAGGTGACCAGAAAAATATGTGAGGCATTGCCATGGGAGTTACTTTATATTGATAATCTCATTTTGATTACAAAAAAGGGAAAAAAAATGGAAGGAGAAGATACTGAAATGGAAAGCTAGTCTGGAAGTGAAAGGAATCGGGGTAAATGCAAACTGAAGGTTCGATGTGCAGGGGCATAAGGCATGGAAGAGAATGGTGCAGCATGTGCATTAGAGGTGTTGGGAGAAACATGACTTTAGCTGATAGAAATGGGTGCAAAAAAAGATGCAGTGGTGTGAAGGGTAGTCTGTAGGCAGTGAGGGTGTGAGACCTGTATTGGTAAAAAGTGAGCAACAAGAGTGTAAACACTGATTTAGTAAAACTACATTTTAATATTGACAAGGGTGTGGGGCACAGCAATAATAGAAAGGATGTGCGACGCAGTGAATGCCTTCAATTCTGAGTTCTAAAAAAGTCTCCCTGGATATTGAGGGCTAAAGTTTATCAAAGCTGTATGAGGAGTGGTATGCTCTAAGGAAATAAGACAGGGCCAGTGTAAATGAGACAAAGCTGGAAAGAACAGAGATGAGAAAGATTTGAGAGATCTGTGCAGTGTCGCAGAGTGAGAGGCAGATAGATGCTAGGTTAAGAGTAAGACTTCCCATGGAGACGATGGGTTGGCTACTGAGGAGAAAAAGACTAAAATGGTTTGGGCATGTGGAGAAAAAGGCAGGGGATGATTGGGTGAAGAGGCGCAACATGGTGGAGATGCAAGGGATGTGGGCAAAAATGACAAGGTTGGAGGTGGTGGCAGATGATAATTAAAATATGACTTGTAATTACATTACATTATTATGGCTGTACAATTCTTGGTAGATTGTCCCCCATCTTTGCAAGGTTTAGTTTAATTGTGTTATTATAGCTGTACAATTCTTGGTAGAGTGCCTCCCATCTTTGTGAGGTTTGTACTTCCTTCTCATATTCTTGTTGCCATATATATTTTTTTGTTCCTTAAATCAGAATGACTTGTGAGTCAAAACTACTTTAACTGATGTGTGTCTGTTTGCTCTATGGTGAACAACTATTCTATCTAGGATTTGTTCCTGTCTTGTGTTCACTGTTGTTGAACACTTATGATTCTGAACAGACGGAAAGAGGCACTGTGTACAGTGATTGATAAAAAGGTACTGAAGTAGTTATTTTTGTTACAAAATTGTTTTAATGAAGTTTGCATTGACACCCTGTGTCTGTATGTTTTTTTTCTATTAAATAAATTAGTGTTCTCTAATACATTTTCATGTATAATAGCACTGGAGATATATTGCATGTTGGTCATGTACAGTAAGAATTACACTGTACCATGTACCATAGACACTACTGCTTCCACTACTACTGCTACATGGGGTTTGCACAATGTCCGTCTGTATGACTTCTATATGATTTTATTCTGGTCACTGGTTTTTTAAAGTTGCGTGGGATACTCTGATTAGTAACTCTAAACTGGCTCATTAGCAGTGGGTGTAGGTTTGTGTTAGTGTGTGTCATGCATTGACACACTGGTCAGCTATCCAGAATTGAGTACTGTCTTGTATCTAGTGTTGCTTTGAAAGGCTCTCCTCCCCTTCATTTCTGAAATTTGATGGTGGGCATAGGTCTATGACAGATGGCATGGCAGAATTAAGTACTGCCTTGAACTTGGCATTGCCATTAAAAACTCTGGTGCCCATCATTCCAGTAATTTAAGTGAGTTATTTCTCTTCTAAAACATCATAGGATGGAGGAACACATGGTACTTGAAAAAAAAATCCGGAATGACATGTTGTAAAATTACACTTTTTAAAGAATGCCAGGGGATGCCCAGCTTTGGTATTTGGTTTTGGAACAATGTATACAGGCCAGATCAATGGGTGTCTTCAATGAAATATGATATTTATCTGAGAGGAAATTCTTTCTCACAATTGGTTTTGGTCTCATTCTGCCATCTGGTGTACATTTATAAAAAGTTTTACGGGGCTGGGGGAGAGTTCATATCTATTGCCCTGTTTAATATGTTACGTGTAGACTTCTAAGGAAAAATGAGGGAGGAATTATTTTCATGGGGGTCCTCAAAAAATCTTTAAAGTCAGGCTTCTTCTCCATTTTAAATCATCTCTACTTCTCCACTCCCCCTAGGGGTAATTAGGATCAGACTGTCAGAATATATAAATATATAAAAAGAGAGGGAGAGGCACTACAAGCTGTGTATTATTGAATAGCTGAAGAAAGAGATGATCTGTTCTGAAACCTATCCAATGCCCTTTTTGTACAGAGTGGCTCTCTACAGATCACAAACAATAATTGTACCAAAATGAGTTAAAAATTGGCAGAAAAATCAAGGCATCCAAAATTTCTGATATCTTCCTAAGACTGATCAGAAACAGGAAAATGGCTCACATCCCCATAGGAATCAAAAATTAAACAGAACACATCTGGAAGTTTGTGCACGAACATCTACATGTTGAGCAGTAGTCGCCTTATAAACACGTCGAGTACGTTTTTATTGTAAAACTGTAGAACTCTGCCTAGCACTGAGAGAGTTTTTGAATAACCCTTTGGGACATTTGGCTGAGGTTTTAATGCACTGCAGTAAAAAGTTACACATAAAACCTGCTTCAGTTTCATCTGTTCTGGCCAGTGAGCAAAAAATGACAAGTCACACCTGGATGCTGCTTAGCATAAAACAGACTTATACTCTCTGTCTGTTTTCTCTTGAGCTGGCCTGTGGCCGTAATTGTAAAAATACAATCATTTACGCTATTGAAGCAGCAATAGGATTGCCCTGCAGTCAGTTATAAAGCAAAAACAACCAATTTCAAGCAGGCCTTTTTAGTTATTTTAGTTTTTTTTTCTTTTATAATCATCATGGTGAACCTGTTTCCTTTTAACTAGTGCAGCTCAACACAAGTCAACCCTAACAAAATGGGCCTGTTTTCCAGCTACACCTTCAATCCTTTGACACAGTGTTTTTTTTTTCAAGCAGAGAAAGGAAGTCCTTCAATCACATAATTTATAAGGGTTAATTAAAAACTGGAAATAGATGTCGGGCTAATTGTCAAATTATGATAATTACATGTCTTTGTTATGCTACAGCTGTTCAAAATGAGCTTCAGGTCACACTCACGAAAGTGAGGAGCTGCTTTGTAATCAGCAGTCTTGGCTTACCCCAGTTGTGAGACTTTTACTGCCAGTTGATTATAACTCAAAGGAGACAGGGAATGAGGTACCCATTATTTGTAACCCCCCTCTTTTTTGTCCAGTCTGCTGGAACAAGGCTCCCGAAAGGTCGCCTGCAAAGCTGCCTCTTGATTGGCCCATTTCCATCACAATTACACAGCTGAGTAGGATTGGTCCCTGGCTGAATGGAGTTCATCAGAGTCCAAATTACTGTTTTACAGCAGCTAGCACTCAAATACAGTATCTCACTCACTGCAGAAAGGGCTTTGATTTTTTTTTCTATCTGCTTCCTGTCCAGTGCACCTGCAAAGCTGGCTTGCTTGTTTCATACTGCAAAACAAACACTCAAGAAATGATTTAAGAATACATGTTTTTTGCTTTATGTATACACACAGCAGCTGTACAAAAAATTTACAGTATCTAACATGTAATTGGGTAGTGAAGAGTAGATTTCCAAAGCTCACTAGACCCAGCAAGTTCAGTTGCTTTCTTTGTTGAATGAGCTTTGGAAATTCTTATTGATTGACTTCATACAGTGCTACTACAGTATATGACCATTTTAATTTTTGAGCCTAGTTTAAAATCCATCCATCCGTTTTCTGAACATTCATTCTTCACAAGTCTAATCTGTAGGGTCTACTGTGGTGTGTGGCAGGGTTATGGTGTTGTGGGGATTTGGAGTCTATCTCAGCTACCAAGGCAGGAACAAACCCTAGACAGGGTGCCAATCCATCAGAGAATCTGTTTTATATTGTAATGTAATTAACCTAATCAAGGTCAGGACTGTAGCTTATTTTTTAGCTCTGGGAACTAAACAGGAATCAGCCCTGGATGGGACACCACTCCATTTTATTATATTATATTATATTATACTAGGGGGGCAAGCCCCCTTGGCGCATTCGGCCCCCAACCCCCAGTTGCGGCCAGTCTGCCACTCTTGTGAAGAGTGGGGCTGAACCCCCTCTTAAATGGTAATAGGAAACAAATACAGTTTTTTTTTTTACATCCTCTTTGCTTGATCAGCTTCTGGATTGCTGCTGCTGCCGTGCCGTGTGATCTGCATCTCGCGCGGTGCTTCGAACTTTTAACATCCTGTACAGCAGCTGTCCTACTCTTTGTCTTTTATTTTCGGCCCCGGGCGGGGTTAAATCTCTTTGAACTCTTGGCAATGTCTCGTCTCGCAGGATGTGAGTTCTTGATATTTTTTACTTTATAATTTAAAAAGAATCTGACAGTCTAACAACATCACATTAAAGTTTCATAAATTCTGGAAAGAATGATATCAAACATATAAATGTAGGATTTAAAATAAGCCTGATTTAAAGCGTGACAAGAAACCTGACAAAAGGTTGTTACACAAAATCATTGCACTTTTAGGCTTAGGATTTTATATACAAAGAGTATATTATATTATATTATATTATATTATACATTCATAATATAAGATATCCATCCATTCACTTTCTCATTGTGGGGGAGCCAACTCTGTCGTTATCATGATTGAGATGGGGGTGGATAACACTTTTTAGATACTACATAAATGCAGCTATTACTCATATACTGCTATATAACAAGACCTTAAAACACTTACAAAGCATTAGTAAAGTGGTTATTTATCCCTGTAATATGGCCCATTAAAATAACTTCACGTTGCAGTCAGAATGATAGAAGATTACTCCTGCCACTCAAAAAAAATGTAATGTGCAAAAGAATTTAATTGTGTTATTTTGCAATTATATTGCCTGCTGCAGTCAGTAACGTTGTGCATGTGTGTGCTCCAGAAGAGTTTAAGCATGTGCAATCAAGGGACAAAAATCAAACAGAGGTTATAGGCAGGTACTGTAAATTTAGTACTAAATGTGCCGATGGGTATCAAATCTGTAACAGGGAGTCAGTGATGATCACAGCAGCACTGGGTGGAAAGTGAGAAGCAAATTTGATGGATGTTGTGCCAGTTCTTTGCAGGGCTCAATCCTTTTAGAATTAGGTGTGGTACATTCAATCCTAAATAAATATATAAATAATCAGTTTAGTTTTAATCAAGTAATTTGCTATAAGTTACATACTTTTAAACTGTGGGATCTAGTGACTCAGCAGCTAGTGAGTACTGTATACCTCAAGCCTTCTTGGGCTCAGGTCGGAGATACTAAACGTATTCTGTTAACTGTGAAGTATTATCAACACAGGAAACAGGAAATCTTACACAGTTAAACACACTGCCTGATCAATCCATAATCAATCAGTCCACAAATGCATGGGAAAATGCACCAACCCAATGAAGATCCTAGTGCTCTGAAGCAGGAATGCTAGCTCTGAGCTACCACTCTGTATAGATGTTATAACATCTGTACTAAAGTTTAACCTCATTAAAACTAAATATATACCAATAACCTTAACTCAGTTTTTGTCCCTTGATTGCATGATATGTGCACGCTTAATGTCTCCTTCAATAGCAATCACTAGATGACTGAAGCATACGTGTTGAACAGCAAACAATAATTTTACAAAACATATGTGATAACTATTGCAAATAACAGAAACATTATTGTACAATAACACAACAAAAAATTGTTTTTGTGTGTCAATGAAAAGCTTAAATACAGAGGTGGCTTAAATGAGACATACTTCTCTTGATATTGCATACTTCAGTATAAGACCTACAAATCCTTCATATTTACAAGTAATCTTATCAGCATATCACAAACTCTTCACATCACTAGAAATGCTTAACCACTTTTCTGATTCTTTCTAAATTTGATCAGAACCTAAATAAGCCTTCGGTAAGGTCTAGTTACAGAATAATATGTGAATTATAGTTGCATTAATCAAAGTCTTATTGTAGAACTTACACATCACCACTTAATCTTAATAGATGTTTTAGATGTGAGAAGAAACCAGGAAATCTTTAGAAATCTAACACAACCACAGGAGGATTATGTAAGTACGCACATATAATGAGTGACCAGGGAATAAAACCCATCACAAACCTCTGCACCACCATGCTGCCCATGGCTTGCAATGCCAGCTCTGTTTAAGAAACTGGAGTCTGAAAGTGTGGGGATTCATTTAAAACTACACCACTCATATAATTTCCATTTTAGGGTAGTGAAGTAGCCCAGTGTGGGAATCACCAGGGTAGACTTCTAAAGAATTAAAAAAATAAAACAGGAATGTGATCATACCACACAAACGGCCTTACTGAACATTTCTGAAAACCCATTGATATCTATGTTATAGTGTTAAACTACAATATCTTCTGCTTCTGCTTATCAAAATTAAATGTCACAAAAGTAATACTGTTTACATCTCATTAGCAGCTGTAATGATATGAATGGAAGAAAGCGGAGAGCACGTGATAAATCTTGAAAGGGTTTAAAATTGGATTTGTGTTTATTATGAGTGCAAGTGTTAAAAAGTATAATAGTAATAGGGGCCGCTTATAAGAGCAATACATGTCTCCTGTTAGCTGTGCTGGCTTGGGAATCTAATTATAACCATAATGTGCTGTTTAAAATAAATAAATTAGAATGCCTTTGGCATAGAGAACAAGAGTCAAGAAGAACAAGAGAATGATGCCAAATAGAGAAACAAATCTCTTTTTAAATAGTTTTTATGTAGAGGTAAAGTTGTTTTTTTTTATTTTGAAATATTAAACTTACTGCTGGCTCATATTCATATGGCCCCGTCACACAGAGTTCAGTAATATGACCAGCCAAATTACGCATACTTGTGACAAACGTGACACAGGCTCTAAAAGGTGAATTACTTTGCAAAGTAATGGATGGACTTGTGTAGAGACACGAAAGAAGATGCCAAAACAGAATTATGCTACAGACTTAAAAAATAGTTAAATACTTCACAATGTTAGGATTTAAAAGCTAAATAAATTAAGGGAACTTTGTATGTTCTTCATAGAAATTCTCTTTTTTGACTTTTCTTACTTAACTGACTATTGTGGGGGTATCCATGACGTCCCAACCATGTGTAATTTGTTATCTTTATATCAGCATGTATTAGCTTTTGGCCTTAAGTGGGCATAATGGGAATATAAAATGGAGAGCTAAATAGACATCATAGGGAACATTTTGATTAATTTTCTGATATTATCATGAAATGATAATAGTCCACTTTAAGTCCAAGTACAAGGGAAGAACACATTTCTACCTTAACATTGTGCTTAGATACAAGTTGGACAGAAAATCAAATAATGTTTAAGGTTGAAATCCTGCACTGTTTTTTGTTCTCCTTTTCCAGAGGTTGTCGTTTTTCCAATTTTTGTTTAAGCTGAAACTGTTATTTCAAGGAAACACAGATGTTTAGCCCTGATCTTCCATGACTTTCTTTTTTTTTTCTTTTTACCACACAGTCCCAATGGTGATGCCTTCATGGAGTCATTTCAGCTGAAGTGGCACAATTGTGCCACTATGAGAAGATGATAAAGCGAACAGGTGAGCAGGGGCACCTCTGAGCAGTGAAACATGTCAGCACACAGTAGGGTAAGCAAGGAGGTTTATTCTTTGTCCTTTCACCTGCTTCTACACATCTTTATTACAGCTTCTCCACATTCTTGCTGTCATAGCACTGTTAAAATAACTTGTACAAAGCTTGCAGGAAACAGAAACCCTGCATTTTAGAAAATGTGTCTAGCAATGGCTTCAGCGTGCTTATTTTACTTATGTTTATTTTCAACTCCACAGCATTTCAAATTACAAATTATATCATAATGTTTACTGAAGGTGCATGGAGAGATCTGAGCAGCAGATTCTGTCCACAACCTGTCATTCCTGCACACAATGGGCTGCAGATGGGCAGGAGCAAAGCAGGCTGGTGTTCCACAAGGCTCTATCCTGGGTCCGCTGCTTTTCTCAATCTATATGCTTCTGTTAGGTCAGATTATCTCAGGGCACAACGTAAGCTACCACAGCTATGCTGATGACACACAGCTGTACTTATCAATAGCACCTGATGACCCTGATTCTCTTGATTCACTAACACAATGTCTGACTTGTATCTCAGAATGGATGAATAGTAACTTTCTCAAGTTAAATAAAGAGAAAACTGAAATCTTAGTGATTAGCAATAATGGATACAATGAGGCTATTAGAAATAAACTGGATACATTAGAATTAAAAGTCAAGACGGAGGTAAAAAGTTTAGGGGTGATTGTTGACCGTAATCTGAATTTTAAATCACATATTAATCAGATCATTAGGACAGCATTTTTTCACTTAAGAAACATAGCTAAAGTTAGACCTCTTATATCACTGAAAGATGCTGAGAAATTAGTTCACGCGTTTGTTTTCAGCCGACTAGATTACTGTAACGCACTCCACTCAGGACTACCCAAAAAAGACATAAATCGTTTGCAACGAGAGCAGAATGCAGCTGCTAGAATCCTAACTAGGAAAAGAAAATCCGAGCACATTTCTCCAGTTTTGATGTCACTACACTGGTTACCTGTGTCATTCAGGATTGACTTTAAAATTCTGCTTATGGTTTATAAAGCCTTAAATAATCTCGCCCCATCTTATATATCGGAATGTCTGACACCTTATATTCCTAATCGTAACCTCAGATCCTCAAATGAGTGTCTCCTTAGAATTCCAAGAACAAAGCTTAAAAGAAGTGGTGAGGCGGCCTTCTGCTGCTATACACCTAAAATCTGGAATAGCCTGCCAATAGGAATTCGCCAGGCTGATACAGTGGAGCACTTTAAAACACTGCTGAAAACACATTATTTTAACATGGCCTTTTTATAACTTCAATTTAACTTAATCCTGATATTCTGTATGTTCAATTCATCATAATGACTATTCATGGTGGCTCTAAAATCCATACTGACCCCTACTCTCTCTTCTGTTTCTTTTTCCGGTTTCTCTGTGGTGGTGGCCTGCGCCACCACCACCTACTCAAAGCATCATGATGCACCAACATTGATGGACTGAAAGCCAGAAGTCTACGTGACCATCATCATCAGGTCCTTCCATGAAAACCCTAAATACAAAGAGGACTGTTTGACTAATGTTAGGTAGATTGCCCAGAGGGGACTGGGCGGTCTTGTGGTCTGGAACCCTACAGATTTTATTTTTTTCTCCAGCCTTTGGGGTTTTTTTTTTGTTTTTTCTGTCCACCCTGGCCATTGGACCTTACTCTTATTCTATGTTAATTAATGTTGACTTATTTTGTTTTCTTATTGTGTCTTTTATTTTTCTGTTCTTTATTATGTAAATCACTTTGAGCTACTGTTTGTATGAAAATGTGCTATATAAATAAATGTTGTTGTTGTTGTGTTACTGTTTCAAAGGCATCTTAAATCAATCACCAGTAGAGTACCACTTGTATCATGGCATCACCCAGGAAAAACAGTTTACATGTGACATATTCAGAGAGGGCAGAACAATCTATAACTATAAAGCACATTTTCAGGTTACTTGTTTTTTATATAAAGCTTCGTTTTCAAAGGCACAGACTTTGAAATTTGGCACACAAGTTTTTTTTACCTCTAACTTTTGTGTTATGATCAATGTTATTCATTATTTTATTTGTTTTCTGCATGAAGGTTTGTTTTTAAAACCTCCTAAGAAAAGATATATTTTTATTGTAATTTCACAACGCTATCGTTATCCAGCATTGCCATTTTTATAAAGATTTTACCCAGAAGGTATTATGAGATGCACTATGTGTGGCATCCCTAGAGTGACAACTTACAGGTTGGAGTATGCATTCCTTAGTTATCTGAGACAGGGATATAGAAACTTTGAAGAATGTCATTCTTTTGGTATAATTCTGGTGTAAAAGACTTACCTCGTAGTTTTGTTTAGAGATTTTAAGTTTTTGGATTAGCATTTACGAATAGTTTGAAAGATCATTTTGACTTCCTGGTCAAGAACTTGGCATGCTTCTTACCACATATATTCTCCCAGTTCTTGTCATTAAAAAGCCCCTCTGTATACAGCAGGGAGAACTTTTTGACCTTACTACTGTGGGTTGGCGTGAGTGGCAAGAAATGCTACCGTGTGATCTATGAGCAGGGAAACACCACCAACTTAGGATGTGATTCTGCTGTGATGGTTAGCTTGCCTGCCTTCCAAATAAGAAATCTGTGTTACAAAAGTAAAATCATTTCACAAAAAACTAAAGTAGGACTTATAAACATTATTGGGAAAACTGAATTTTCAGACAAATAGGTATAACCTATAGAATGCTGCATGTGGCCAAGGAAATAATGAAAATGTTTTGTTTTTTTAGCCCAAATTAGCACAGAGAGGTAAGTTTGATTCAGTAAAACGAAATGTGACAAAGTAACCAAACCATTAAAAAACAGTGCTTTAAAATTAAGCAGACATTTTTCTTCTTTGTAACAAACCAATAATTTCTTTATTTGGACAGTATGATCACATAAACTTATATGTCCCAGCAACCGTTTTGAGTTCTACTGTTCATTAACATACATCCAAAATCATGAAGTATTTGTAAGAAATGCAAGATAAAAACATTTAATAGAAAAAAAAAAACTCACACTGTTTTCTGAAATAAATAAATTACACAATGATACATATGAAAATCAATAATTTAGACAAATGGAATTGCTGAAAAAAAATCAAAACAATTAAGACTATTGATCTCAGCTAGGTTTTATGTGGCTGACTTGATAATAACTAACACAACTGGACACAACATACGCCACGGGTTTAAGAAATCTATTATTCCAACTGGAGATACATAGAGAACAGTCTTTAGTTACAGAGGTAATTGCTGTCAAGTTAACAAGAACCACTTTCCCTTATTTTTTAGATAGAAATATGAAAGCCAGATGTGAACAGCAGAATTATGTATTCCTTTATTGCAGCTGGGCTGCACAGTGCAGGTATTACATGCAACTGAAGATCTCCTTTTATTGAATCTGTTTTGAATTTGAGAGAAACTCTGCCAAGACTTTGGCCTTAACAACCACATAGGTTTCTAAACCTCTGTTCTTCATATAGTCTACATTTCTCAATCTCAATCCAGTGTTACAGCTTCAAAAAGCCTCTGATACTAATATCTACCCCAATCTGCATTAGCCAATCTCCAGGCCACTTGCTGCCACAAGTCTTTCTTTCCCTTTGTATTCAATTAAAATGTCAACTACAGATGGATACTAACCGAACCTCAGCCAAACACTGGTGCTTCTTCTTTGTATTCTATAGCACTTTTGAATCTAACCAGATACCAGCCATCAGACAGGATATCATTTCCAGCCATATTTGTCAAATGATCTTTTCAAAATAAAAAAAAAAGTTAATTGCCTTGCCTTTTTCCACTGGAAGAGTACAGCAATAAATTAACTGGTGTAAAGAGAAGTTACTTAAAAAAACATAAAAAATGCATTGCAGTTTGAAATGTATGCTGATATGCATCAGGAAGTCTGTTAAAAATACATGCATATTGATTATTTTCACTTTAACTGATTTATTGGGCTGTGCCTATTTAGTGCAGTTATGTTCTGCAAAGAATTGTGATTCAGCACAAATGTTCAGATAAATCACGTATCAAATAATACATTTCATCAAGCACTAAGTACATAGCAAAGACTGCGTATCGAGCATGAATTAGGTAGGAACCAAATGACTATGATCATGTCAGATAATCTTTATTCTTCTATATATTCAATTTTAAAAAGATCCCATTAGACTATTATTTGTGTAATGGCTGCTATCATCTACTCCAACAAGTAATTCATGTGTGTGAGTATACATAAATAAATTGAATATATCCATCTTTTTCATTGCCCACCTTTTTTATTTAGAGTTGTGGGGAGCCTGAGCCAATCTTAGAAGCAATGAGCATAAATCATGGCCCAGCCCTTGATGGAATGTTAGTCCATTACAGAAATCGCACATAAAAACAGTCATATCCTCACACATTCACAGGAAATTAAAGGAGAGAAACTGAGTAAACAGCTTATTTTGGATAATGAGAGGGAACTAATCTCACCAGAACTAACATTGTATTAACATGGTGAGAACATGCACTTTCCATACATTATATTTTATATGTAATGGAGCAGGAACCATGCCCCATTTTTACCTGACACAGTGATGATTGTAGAAATTTTTATAATTCTCATACATACTAACAAGGAGTGTTCTAAAGAAGTTTTTTTTTAAAGTACAATGGTGTAGTTACTCCCTATAGTGAAAGTTATCTGACATTTTCTTCTCTTTTATGATTGTGCTACACATAAAATATCATATATCCTTGCTAAAGCCATCACTTAAATTTCAATGCCTCCTTACATGCTATCTAGTTAATTTTAAGTACTTAAATAAATAAGTAGCTATTTTGGTATTCATGTTGGTATTCGTTCCTACAAAATATTTGAAATGCCACAATAATATGCATAAAGTAAATTATAGGCTTTCAAAATCTGGTGGCAGGCATATAAAATGTTAGCCACTGTTTAAATTGCCCTTTTTACTTATAGATCAAGAGATTCCACACTATATTAGGGTAAATTAGCAGAGGGTGCAATACTCCACAATTAGTGCTTAACAGGAG
This sequence comes from Polypterus senegalus, assembly GCF_016835505.1. Taxonomy (NCBI): domain Eukaryota; kingdom Metazoa; phylum Chordata; class Cladistia; order Polypteriformes; family Polypteridae; genus Polypterus; species Polypterus senegalus. Next base: position 72,894,957 of record NC_053160.1, on the reverse strand, counting down.
GCTCACTGCTGTCAAGCAATCTGTTTGTACATTTCCCACATCGGCCAACACCCTTATCCAAAGCAGAAGTGTGTCAATTGGTGATACTCCATGTGGGTCTATGTTAGTGCCTCTACATATCTTCTACTTATAAATGTCGCATTACTTTAAATATTTTTTTATCTGCAGTTAAAATAAAAGGCTGAATGTTGGGCAGTTCGTGGAAAGAATGCAATTTTTTTCTGGCAAATTAATGTTCCATGGTTTTCCTTTAAGGCCACATAAACACTGTTGTCACTAAAATCTCATTTATAATGCACAACACACTGAAGAGAAGTTTAGATATGATGTAGGGAGAAACTTCTATGTTTTTTTCTAACCTTTACTGTTTCAGTGACTTTTCATGATAGCATCAGAAGACTGTATTTACTACTAAAATACTGAAACAGTTAAAAAAGCAACAGAAAGACTGAAAGACTGAAATAATACTTTTAATATGATGTTGTACACATAAACTGCAGTTTTCTGGAATTTGCGTGGCACTACATGCTCTTGTGCTGCTCCCTCTTCAACAGCACCTTGATCTACCATATCAAAGGTATAGCAAAGCCACAAGGGGTAAAAACACCTTGTACTGAGACCTATTAATGAATGACATTGAAGTTGGAAATTTCTACATATTATTTAAATATTTTTGCTTAGTACTTAATGAGATATTACATTTTGAATTTGTTTACATTTTTTGATGTATAAGTTACTTATGTTTGATAAAAAGGAAAGCAGAGAGCTAAATAAGTAAGAAATACACACATCTGATGAATACGTTTTCAGAATTCTGGTAATTATAAAAACTTGCAAAAGTTCCCCTCATTTACGTTATCTAGTCCTAATGCTAGATTAAGTGATGTCTTGTAATTTCTGCCTATGTATAGAAAAACACTTATGATGTATAGACTAGAACACAGTATGTCAGAATAAGTTGAAATAATAAAATGAAGCCCTCTTACTAATTGCACAAGTTGTTCTTCTTTCCATTTGGCTGACCAGGCTGAGAAATACAATTTCATCATCTCTTCAGGTCCCTGCACACCTGTTTGGGGAATTTGACATCACAGCACAGATAATCAAACCTGTACTACACCTGCTCTCCAATGCCGAAAACTCTACAGCACTGAACATCTGTGGAGCACTACTTTGCATGATAAATCTCCCTCCATTCTAAGGACTTTTTGGAGATAATTATGCCTCTCAGGTTCCCCAGGGCAAAGGTAATTTAAGACTCTGGCCTACAGAAACATTCTCGACAATATGGTGAACAGATGGAGGTCATTTTCTTCATTTTTTATCACACTCACTGGGCAGACCTCATAGACACCACCTTCATACAATCAGCTCATTTTTTATACTCTCTCCACATAAGCCATAGGTCCAAGTTACACAAGACAACGCCAGATAGGTATTTATATTTCGCTCGCATGGTGGTTTTCTCCTGAAAGACTCAAATTAAAGACCTGTGCTTCCCAGGCAAGTTCAGTGCCTGTCAGTATTTGGCAGGTGCTCGAGTCTGCAAAGAGTCAGCCTAAATAAAGCTGGATTCACTGAAGTAGAGTTTTTTTTTTTTATTTCTTTTTGTTTTTCAGCCTCAAGAAAATTTTGGGTAATAAAAAACACATCAAATGTCAGGTATTAGAAAACTGCAGTATTGCCATTGTGGCTCCAACACCATCTCAATTAATTCATAAAAATAAATTACAAAGCTCTTCATTTAGAAAACCCCATGCTGATAAAATGCCATCAAAATTCACGTTTGTGCTAAAAGCACCAAATTAACATTCATCATTAAATAAACGGCTGTTTTACAATGAAAAGTAGTACACATTTCAATTCTGCCTTTCACTTTGGTTTTTAAACCTAGGGGCCAATTCTTCTGTTAATGAGCAGAAGACTGAGACACCATTAACGTGAGGTTTAGGCAGAAGGTTCACACATGACCAGAATGTTAAGCACCACTGCAATCTGTCTTTTTGCAGGGTTTGTGACATTGCATCTTGTCGGCTTCAAAGTCTTGCCGTTTCCATGTAGAGAAGATGGGAGAGGTCAACTCCATCAATAATTGGTCAATTTTTCTTCAAGGTGGTCGGGATGTCGGTACACATGTGGATGAAGCACACAAGTGGGAAATCAAACCCATGTTTGTCTCCAGGAATTGGAACCTATTATACAATGACGCACATGGTCTCTTTGAAAATTATTATTTAAGACAGGCTTACACAATGACTTCAGTTTAGAGTATGAAAAGACAATAAAGAGATCTGCTTTTTCACTGTGGTAAAATGTAACACATGGCTGGCAGCACTCTCTGTAGCAAAACAGATTTTCAAAGTACCAAACAATATTTGCAATACATTATGATTTTTATAGAATAATCCTGCATTCTATAGTCAGTCATCTGCTGAAAGTGGGAAAACTAGAGTAAAGTAAAATTATTATCATTAAGAAATTCCAGGTAGTAATTTGCTATTGAGCAGTGTTAACGTTTCAATGGCAACATTTAAAATTAATTGAGAAAGTTTTGTATAATCAAGACAAACTGCTTTGTGTAGAGATGATGAAGTATCTATCATTTGCAACTTATTAAAAACAGAATCAAGATTAAAAAGACAACGGCGACATTACGTCTTACTTGTTAAATGAAACAAATGTTCTGATCAGTGATGAGCCAGATGCAGATGTGATGCACAGCCAACAGCAGCATGGCGACAGGAGACTTGACTGCTCCAAAGCCACCAATCACATCACCTCACCAGCTCTGGTGACTTCGAGTTGCACCACTGTGATTTTTACAAGGCTTTTATCCATTGTTCATAATGTCCCCCACCTCCCCCATATCTCTCTGAATATGAAACAATGATACCAAACACCACTTGTGTGTATTTTAAATGAAAGCATGTAAAAAAATCCATTAACATGAAAATAGGTACAAGAGAAAGGGAGCTGAAGTAGTTTGTAAATGCAATCAGGCCTCCTGGTGAACATGGCCACAAGAGAAATCAACTAGGCCTTAGCCAGCTAATTGTCTACTCTAATTGTGATGATTCTGATTAGAAAAAAGAAAAAAAAGTCCTACAGCCACATGCAGCGAAGCCGGCTGTTTTTGTGAGGCGCAAGTCAACGTTTCCATCGAAACATGACAGAATTATTAGACCACTGAAAGAGACTTGTCGAGGACAAAACAACAATATTAATACTAAACTGGCATTGGAGGATTTACGCAAGTAAGGAATTTGCTACCATTTTTCATTTTTTCTGCTGAAAAGAGTAGCTTACCAGTGAGATTAAACACATTATGCAGAAATATTTCTTTTCAGAGTGACATTCCAGTAGTTTATAAGCAAATGATTGTTTAAATTATGTTTACTGCATAAACTAATAAAATGTGTTAGCAATAAATTTATACTTAGAACAGGAATAATAATCATAAATGTTCATAAAAAGAATTTAATTATAACTCCAATCTGAAGAAATATACTCTGTCAATGAACATAATTCCACTATTTTGACTTTGAATCCATCCATAATCAGCCTTGCTTAATACATTTCAGGAACATGGGAGGCAACAGGCACAAGATATGAACCAATCATGTATGCAGCAATAGTTCTTTACTGAGAACACTTACTCACATTTGATTTATTCAGTGTTACTAGTGAGAAGTCAAGCAAAATGACACCTTTTATTGGCTAGCTAAAAAGATTACAATATGTAAGCTTTCGAGGCAACTCAGGCCCCTTCTTCAGGGAAGATGTAATCACATTCAGTGTTACTAGAAATGAACAGTTACGACAAGAACATGTCATTCAGTTCAATATACTGTAGTTCGTCAATCTGGATTCACCTGACTTCTACAAATTAACATCAAGTAGAGTGCTACTGTCTACCACATAACTTGACTATTTCGCCCATACATCTACGATCATAGGAGAGCAAAGGAAAACATTCTAATGTTTGCATACAATTTTCCCCTGATCAGTTTTCATCTGTGTACCCTAATTAATCTAACATCGTGTCTTTTGTGTGTGAAAGGAACACTAGAGAAAACCCACAAAGACATAGGAGGGAACTTGTAAACTCAACAAAAACTATGCTTATATCATTATTCAAAACCAGTGGTAAGCAGTGGTAATTACTGTGCCACCATTTTACTTGAATTACACTGAATGTGCTAAAAACATTGCCTTAATTTGTAGATATTCAGATCAAAGTTCTTATCCAGTATTTGGTATTAAACATAGCAAACCTTAGTCATGTCAAGTTACTTTATTGTCATATCACTTAACACGATTGTACAGATGAATGAAAAACTTGTATGCAAAGTCCACAGCAGTTAAGCAACATTAATTTAAGTGCAAATTTATACATTTGAATTTACACATAATAAATACATTTCAGTGGGATGTTGATAAGAGTTACCGGTATGTACCAGACACTGCTCAGTGTTCAGCATCTTAACATTGAGTGCCTGAAGGTAACAGTGTGAACAGTTCATGCCTCGGATGACTAGGGTCATTGATAATTTTCCTGTCTTTCCTTAGACACTGCCTAACATATATGTCTTACAGGTTAGGAATGTCAGTGATTTTGTAGGCAGATTGCTTTACCCTCTGCAAGGCTTTGCAATTGAGAGCAGTGCAGTGTCCATACCAGGCAGTAATGCAGTCAGTTAGGGTGCTTACATTGCCAGGCACAATATTCAGTCACCTGAGATAAAGGCTTTGTTGCGTCTTCTTCTCCACATTTTTGGCATGAACAGTCCATGTGAGGACTTTAGTGATATGCGTAAAACTACTCACCCTCCCATAGTAGCCCCCTTGATGGTGATGGGGGAATATACACATCATTGCTTCCACACATGTACAACAGTGTAATATTTTTAATATTCAAGTAGGGCAATATTATGAAATTCTAAATACAACATTACTAACACAGTAGAAAGATGGTTGATAGTGAAAACTACGTATAATAAAATATTTAAAATGAAAATCAGTAATATTTCCAATTGGTTTAGATACATAACTTCTCAAAAGTTAATCTCAATTAAAGCAGTACTTATTTCTAACATAGTCACTTTAAAAAGTAATTAATAAAGTAAGGTTGCATTTAATATTTGACCAGCACTCCTTGAGAAGGAAAAAGTGGGCTCAGAAAATGGATGGACAGGATAATTAGCTGATAATTTATCAACTCATCTTAAATTAGCAGTGCATTAGCACTTTTGGTATTTATTAATAATGTATAAATTCACCAATGATAAGCACTGTGTTGAAGATTAGATACACATTAAGCCTCAGTTCCATCTCTGATGCTTATTACACTAGAAGTTAACTATAAAGGAGCTTAAATCAAATTTGAATGAAGAAACTGAATTCTAGAAAATAATTTCAAGGATCTAATCCTGCCCTAAGCTTCAGTGATTGCTGTTTTGACAGAAGTATTTGAAATTATGAGTCTGGATACCCAAGCAGCAGAAAGATTCAACGGCTAAAATTATTTATGATGTAACTGAGCTGTAAATTCTCTACACCAGAATCAAAAGACTTCTCTGAATGGCAGGTTTTAACACGACCCGTACCTCTGTTGCTTGGAACTAATGTGATTCCAATGTCCTGTGATTGTTCTGCAACAGCTGCCATTGCTCTACTTTTTCATAATGTGACAAAAAGCTCATCAAGTAATCTTACTACATTTCTATCTTTCAATTTAAGGGATGCAGCTTTCCTGAAATGCTTGCTCCAAACCATAAGCAGGCTCTTAGCATGCAGCGTTAACAGTATATAATGAAAACGAAGGTCACATTGAAGGGTTGCTGTGACTTTTCTAAACAGAGCTGCCAACCTGGGCACTTTTCTTTTTTTTATTTTAATCTAAATACAAACTCTGGGCATGTTTGACAATAAGATGCCACTTATTCCTAGAAATGAGCTGTCAGCCATCTGGAGGAGAAATGATCCATTAATGTGAGGCTCCCTGAGTGCCTTCCATGTTTCAAACAGTGACTTACAGCTGTTCCAATAGGACTGATGATCTGTGTAAACGGCAGGTTTCACAGTCGTAGAATATCATAAAAGATTAATTTTTCATATGTGCATGTACAGTACATGATAAACTCAGGTAGTGTGAAGTCAAAATATTAATATAAGAATTAAGAGGCATAGAGCAGGTGAGTATACACAGGAAAATTAAATTAGTAGGCGTGAAAGCTGATTGTTTACATTTTAGAACACATAAACTACTTTAATCAAACAAAAAAATCATTTAACTTTTGACAAGCACAACAAGCACAACAGTGAGGGATCTGGGTTTGATATCCAGCCCAGGCACTGTCTCTATGCCATCTGCACCTTCGTCCCATTTTAACACAGGTTTCCTACAGATGCTCCATATTAGATGGACTGGAAAGTTTAAATTGGCTTAGCACGACTGCTCTGTGAAGGACGGGTGTTTGTTCTGGGGTTGGTGTCTTTGTGGCAAAAATCGGCTCCTGCGATGAAAAACAAAAAGGAAGCATGGAAGGTTTTGGGGTGACATTCAATATGGAAAGTGCTTTTATAAAGTAAACTGAACTATTGTTACTTTCTTTAAGTTAGGAAATAATGTAAATGACATCTACAGTACAATCCAAATCTGCGACTCATTACAAATGTTGCCACCCCAACAATCATCTATTATAAAGTCTGACTTTTATGGTATGTATACATAAATAGACGTAAAACAGATAAATAGACAAATTAATCTAATCACATGCCCATTTCCTCCACAAATGAAAATCTATAAAACTACTTTTAACTGGCACAAAAAATAGGTCCTGCCAAAAAGGGAGGAGATTTGCCAATAAAATTTATACTTAAACAGCATCAATATAACAATGCCAAGTACTGTAATAGATATAATGATGTTAAAGTTGGGCTGTGTCATCTCTAACATCATAGAAGGAAAGTTAGAAAAAGCAATATTTTGGCCGTAGGGCCTTCGTAAAAACTAATGATGATAACATGATGACAGCAGTTTTCCTGAGATCAGTGAGAAACAACACCCCAACAGCTGTTACAAAGTGACTCCCATAGATTAGTCTGCTGTTCTGACTCTAGTGGAACTTACATTGGCTAAACTTAAACACACAGATGTGTCATCCAGATCAATGTATTTGTACCTAGAATTATTTGCTTAGTACTATAAATTATGGGAAAACCTATATGTCTGTTTTTACGCACTAAACTTTCAATATAAAGCAGCTTCATGTGCATAAAAAAGCAATTAGTTACAACTTCAGGTACAATTCCCAAGCTGCCAACAACAGTGCAGTGTTTTTAATGCCTTCAACTCTATCTGTAAATTGCGAAAGCCACAGCATTTTAAAAATCCAGTCTAGGGGGCTGATTACTTCAATGCTGAATTGCACTCTAGCTGTCTTTTCATGTTTTTCTGTGCTGGCTTTACAGCTGTTGCATATCGAGCTGACAGAGCGTACATGAAGATAAAATATTAGTGACCTATATTATCACTGCTGATAATTTGGGCAAAAATGTTCAAATTAGTTCTGATTCAGTTTAACCAGCAGGATAATGCCCAGAATTTCAAAAACTCTGAGCTTGTAATGCCACATTGTAGGATGCTTTTAAGATTTAGGGGTTTTCAGATTTAAAGTGATCGCCAAAACAACATTATTGTTTGCTTGCTTGCAAGCTTTACAGATGTTTACAAATTTTTACAGTTTTTTTTTTTTTTTTTACTTATTGATATCTGGCCATCCATTTAATGAACCTGCTTAATTTAGTGTTTAGTGCTGGGGAGATGGGAGGCTGCCTAAGCAGCACTGGGTTGCGAGAAGATGCCATATTTTAAGGGGTATTGTGAGTTGACGCCTGTCCCAGAAGCACTGGGTTCAACTCACAGATATCTACATTGCTTATACTGAACTGATGTTTCCTGTATTTGAAGTAAAAGAGGGAAAGCAGACCCCCCCACAAGAAAAACTCTCCTAAAAAGTTTCTTGACCAGCATTCAGGTTGGGTTTAATGAAACTCTAAGGCTGAAGTACTAATTACTATGCAGTTTTAAACCTTGATGAAAAGTATCCATTGTCACACTTGGGTCATCATCCAGGTTCCTACCAAGTATGTAATTCCATTACGAGCTAAGAATTGGCACTACCACTAACTACATTGTCTTCCATTGCCCCAACAATGCTGAGAAACTGCCCAGTGAGGGCAATTGACTCTGCTTGTTCCAATCCCACAACCATAAAAGCCCAGCTGCCCGGATGGAGGTGTCAATTGCTGACTGAAAACTTGAAAAGATGGAGTTTTTTTAAATCCAAAGTGAAGTGATCAAAGTTTCCTTAAGAGGCAGTAATTATGTTATATAGAATGCCAGAGAATGACTAATTTTTGTTTAAAGTGAACAGGGACAGCTAGATTGGCACCCCAACATTTATGTTGTCTACTGACCGTCATTTGCTTGGACAACCACACCATTCATTTCCTAAACCCACATAATCAGATCTTTAATGAACATATCTCAGCAGCATTGAACTGCAAGGCACAAGTCATTCCTGAATGGAATACCAGCTCATTCCCTGGCACCCACCCCCCATATTTTGGCCAATGTATTGTGGTTTAACTAATCTAGTAACACACACAAGCCAAAGATCATGTGCATACTCCATGTAGGCTGTGAAGGCAGTGTTTGAAATGCCTGGGGATGTGAGGCTACAGCACTAACTAATGCGTACCCATGCAGTCCCCAATAAGACTATGCATAATAAAATGAAATATCAAACAGTTATTAAAGTTTGCCTATCATAGTATACTATAATTCCTTCTTTGTCTTCCATTGCCTACAATAATTTGCAAAACTTGCTTTGATTATCTTATTGCTTCTCATGAGTCTCAATGAAGCAATAATATTATCCCAACCTCTATACACTTGAGCATCACATTGGAGTTTTGGATTAGATAGTAGGACCAGGCACAGACATTTTTCTTTTTACAAACATTGGGCAGAAATTAGCCCTGGATAGTGTCCAAGTCTGTTAAATGATACTGTGAGACTGTGCAAACTCCTCACAGAAAACCAGGCATTGAATTCGTACCCAAAATGATGGAAACCATTGGCATATAAACTTGTTACATGTGCAAGTCGACTGCTGACCTGTTTACACTGTTTATTCATTCATTCATTCATTCACCATGTTTCAAAACAAGAGTCACCAGTAAGGTACAACATTTGAAAGAAGAGGTAGCCTTTTGCAAGATGTATCAGTAATCATGTACTTTTACCTACAATGACACTATCCTATCAACATTATAAGGAACACGGATCCTTGGCAATTAACTGCCACAAGTGAATTGGTAAATGGAGTTGTGTTACACTACAGAGACTTCTCAACCAAGTATTTGTGTGGCTGCTAACAGAAGCTTACAGTTTAAATAGACAAAAATTAAAAATATCATTCTTAAAAGCCACTTAATTAAAATAAAAATCACCACTTTAAAATATGTCACAATTGTTTACACTATTCCTAGCAGGAGAGATTACAAGAACATAGGAAAATAACAGCTTTGGGTTACGTATCTTTGAATGTTCTGGGATGACAGTGCAAAATTTCAGTTTAATAATACCTAATTATTTTATACCATGTTATGAAAAGACAAGGCTGACTGTTCACAGGGAACACTTGTCTTGGTTATTGAAGGAGTTTTTTTATAATAATATAAGAGGTACTACTCTTTGATTCTTACCTACTTTTACACTTTATTACTGTAGTCACTCTTCAGTCAAAACGGGGTTACCTTTGAAGATCAGTGATAAGTCTTTTCCAAGTAAATAGATAAAAAAATTAAGGTAAATGGTATTAATTTGTAAGCTTCAGGGTTTATCACACAGCCCATAAAAAAGACATATTGTAATATATATATTTTTTATTTAAAAAAAATGGACTGTATGTCCCAGAATAGGGTTGAAGGTCTCATGATCACTACTATAACTTTTTTCCATTCTGTCCCCTCAAGACATTTTATAGTTCAAAAACAGCAGGGCTTTGCAAAATGATCTCTAAAAAATATATTGGGGTGGGAGGTTTCATATGAAAAAATGTCCTTTCATTCTCTTCGAAACTGCAATTGCAAGAACACACTGACCTCTATTATTTGCTGAATAAAAATGACATTTATGCTCTCATTTAAATATTATTACATTTTCAACATTACCCAACACCACCCTCTTAGGGGCCAATTGAACAAGGATAAACGAATAAATACTTATTTCAGCTGTTTTCAATTTATTCTTACATATCAAACTTAAATTTATAAGCCAAGGACGCTGTACTCATTTACACTTAAACTTAAATGTACCAAGCAAAGGACTACTGAGCGTCTTTTAAGGTGATATGTTTTTTGTAGCCTTACATGAATGTGCAAAAGACACAGTCATACACAAATAAAACACTGAGCACAATACTAAAACATTTAAGAGAAGTCCATTCGCACAGCTCATCCCAGTTTTCCATAAAAACACAGCCTTAAATCTGAATGCTTTTGAATTTTTTGGTGACATCTGCTGCAATGGTTCTTGGAGGAACATATAACCCGCCTTGAATCCTGACCCTCCAAAAACATCAATAATGTGAAAAACTGTTTCCATTACTCTGGTTTTGGTCAGCACCCAGTCACGACCTCTAGTCTTAAGTGCCTTGCTCTGTTAAAAGCAAAAACTGGGATTAACCTTGTTTAACCCTTTTAGGATTTGGAACACATCAATTAAACATCCCCCAATCCTTTAAGTTTATGAGCTATGAAGGCTTATAGGCTGGAATCTCTGGTTGTGACCAGAGCCTTTAACTGCTGGATGGCTTTAAGATTTCTTCTTATCTGCTGCCTCTCTGAGAACTACACTTCACATTTCAAGGTGCTTATTGCATGTGGCAACTTAAGGGCATCAGATAATGGGGGGTCAACAGAAAAGCTTTATATTAGTTCACTTGTTTCATTATTTCAAGTAAGAGTTTTTCAAATGTTTATATCATTTTTTGACTAATATTATAAAGACACAGGTGTCTCCAAATTGTCCCTATATGAGTGATTCTGTGTGTGAAGATACCCTGCAATTGGCTGGTGCCTCATCCAGGGTTGACTGCCATGATAGGCACTTACTGAGAATATGGATTAGTGGATGATAAAGAGGCTGTGTATGTTTTCACTTGGTGAAGTAAATGACAGAAATGTACAGTATGTGAGTGATGAGAGAGATGCAAAGAAGGAGATTTGTTGTCAGGCAGCAGGATCCAAGAACTAAATGGTAAAGTGAAAAGCTGGATACAAGATGACATTCTATATTATAATTAGAAGGTAGGTAGATGAATGAGCCTGTCTTCTCTCTTTTAACCAGCTCTGCAAGGTACAGTATATTGGCATACCTTTTGGAATAAGCTGTCATATATCGTGTTAGTAATGTAATGTGCCATTTTGATTTTCTGACTACTGCCTTAACATACAGCAAGCCTGAGAAAAAAATAGATCACTTAGTCCATCAGTGTTATTTCAATGAACACATATAAATATTGGGAGAGCCTACAGACTCTGTACATACACTAACAAGAGAATGAGATCTAAACTTAGCACTTTGGAAAGTGTAGTTAACAGCACTAGCACTTTGTTACCTTGCTATCCAAAATCTATCCCAGAATAAGCTCAGCTTTCTATTTGTTTCGCCCACAAGCTTTCTAAATGTTTACAGAGGCTTATGGAATCGCCATTTTACACCAAATCTCCTGTTGTTCCTACAGGTTTAAGCCAAGATCACATTAATGCTTTTCAGTTATAAGAATCTGCACCTGCAGTGTTTCACTCATTTAATTACTTAAAATGAAACAGAGGTATCAGAAGTAGATGTTGTAGAGGTAGTAGTATTAACATGCGCATGGAGTACAGTGTAAGTCTTACTTGTAAAATGCCCAACCAGCATTGAACAAATCTCCAAAGAATAATAAAAGTTGGCAAAAATTACAATAAATGCACCTGCAAAGAACCAGAAATGACTATTCAGCAATCTTGATGTGGTCTCAATACAAGTGCAAAAAGGAAATATCCAACTGAAGGAAACCAAAGATACTGACCACAACCACTGATTGGTGCTGTTTGGTGCAGTATTCTCTACAATCTGAATAGCTCACTTATTAACCAATATTGAGCAAAGACACCTCTTGAGAGTCCAGAGTAGCTCACCAACTAGTTTCTCACCATGGCCTGACTCTCTCCTGAGGACTGTCACTTGCTCCTCTGTTATACAACATGTAGGGTTTCCACCAGATCACAAAGCACCACTCTCATAACCTTTTGTCGTTCTAACACTCTGGACAGACATATGGTAATGGTGGGGGGCAATGCCCCCACCTTTTTCTTCTGTCCTACCTGTAGTACAGTGTCCAGTTACCCCATTTTCTAAAGGGAAGATCCCCTTCTGCACACACATTTTACTTATTTCTTATGAGCTATAAGACAAAAAAAACAAATAAACAAACAACAAGGGAGCAAGACACAGGACAGCTGCCATCTTCTTTTCTTATTCAGAGGTTTATTTCTGTAAAATGTACAAAACAATTACACAATTAGCCTACAAGCATCAATTCCGTGACCAATATTACATGTCACTCTGAGATATGTAACTTTATTAGCTTAGATATGTACTGTATACTGATTTGTACTGTATACTGATTACACTGCTTTGAATCTATTCAACTAGAGAAAAACTGTCAGCAAATTTTACCATCATACAGCTTATCCTATTATTTGGATCATTCATATAAATAAGAAAGAGAAGGGCATGTAGTCCTAGTCCCAATGCTCATCCTTTTAAGCAGCCTTCATTGCCCCTCTGTGATGTTAGTCTCTAAATATAATGTATCCATGTACCATGCATTACCCAGGATTCCGTCAGAAACGACTTAACATATCAATACTTGTCAGATGCCTCTAGGAAATCAACAACGATAATGTCACACAATTCACGAGTGTCGGGTTTTAAAGTGGCCTCCTCTGTGACAGGAGCATGACATGAATAAAAACATCTATGAGGCTCTTAAGTAATCTTGAAAATAAAATGCCTTTAATCCTTAACCACAGCAAGTAAACAGATAAAACTCAGAGATCCTAAAAAGCAGTTCCAAGTTATTTTCAAATTCATTGCCATTATTTGTTACAGGAAGATTTCACAGCAATTCTAGCCAGCCACTTATTGGCCTATAAATTGTGCACATCCTAATTTTGCCTGTTCATTGCTGGTGGCAATAATCTTTAAACAACAGGGTCCAATGTGAGCAGCATGACCTGGCAGTCAAAGGTCAAAGTTTCTTAATCCTCTGTGCAAGTGCCGCTAAAAAGACTATTCATGATTGCCTGAATTAGATCATTTTACTCTTCAGCATCACATTAATTAGAGAGAGGCTACAGAGCGTCATGGATGGAAACAGCAGCAGCAACAAGTGAATATTACAAAGAGGCACTAAAATAAAGAATGAGCAAGAAAATAATAAAATGGGTTAAATAAACGGATGAGGTTTTCATGAGTTTATTTTTGGGAGGAGGAAACATACCTCCTTGTACAAGGAACTGATTAAATTCTTTTCAGTGATAAGTGAATATTGTGATAACAGCCATGTACAGAAAGGAAATGAACACACAGTTAAAAAAGGCCAAATTTAAAGTATTACTATTACTTTTAAGACTGTAAATACATTAAGTCATTCTATCTACTGACTTGATTCCCATTTTGAACCCAGTGCTGCCAGGATTAGTACCAGATCCCCATGACTCTGAAATAGATTAGAAAATGGATGGGTTGACAGTTTTTCCATCCATCCATCCATTTTCCAACCCGCTGAATCCGAACACAGGGTCACGGGGGTCTGCTGGAGCCAACCCTAGTTTTTCATTAATTAAATCATGCTTGATAAAACAGCAGTGTACATGGGTAAGATTTAAACACAGTTTGTACCAAGTGAAACTTAGATACGGAAAATAAGGTGCCATATTTATAATCTGAATAACTAAAGTATAAGAAATCATGATTCCTAATAATAGAAAGTGTTATGCACAACAGGTAACAGAGAGCCTGTGAAATGTCAGAAACACACATTCAGTAGCTCATATCGTTAAATGAGTTAATAGTTTTAACTGCATACAGTACTGCACACATTCATTATTAATGGGACCTCTACTATCTTAAGGGGGGCTTTTAGCATGGTCTTATCTGTTCTGATACACACAACCCTTTTTTCCTGCTGTGCTGAATTCTTTATTAATTATTGTCATCTGTTAGTGATAAAAAGTATGCTAAATTCACCACTACTGCATGATGTGTTAAATTGGTTACTACGTGCTTGTCCTTGTTTTCATTTACTGCCTTTCTTAGATCAACAACAATCCACAGATTGGCACCAGAACACCTCAAGGATACTATTTAATCTTACAAGATGCATTGTGAATGATAGAGGAAAATGCCATTCCATGAGAAAGCCTACAGACTCAAAGTCTAAGGGTAAAACACTGAGAGGTAGCAACATCACCTGCTGAGTGACCAAGCCAAAAAGTGAAGAATAATATTTGTAAAGATCACCAAAGGAATGCTATTAAGCACTGCATTTAGTGCAAAACCTTAAACTGTTATAAAATAATAACTGCAGTGGAACCCATTGATGCTTGAATAGGCTACAACACCCACCACAGAGTTTAAAAAGAAAGAATGAGAAGGAATAAATAAATGCTTTAGAGTGTTATAAGGTACTTTATGGCACTATTAAGTGTAATATACACCACAGAGTCTGCATACCGTAGTTATGAAGAGTACCTAGTGTGTTCCAGGGGGTCTATTAACCATATAAAGCAGGATTTGTCTGATTCTCACATGCTAGGATAATTCATTATTTCTAAGACATCATATTAGATAACACTACTTCCCCACAGATACACAGATCTAAGTGCAAATCCTGGATCGGGAACATCTGGAGGGAAGATAGGGCATTTTACTCTGTATTCAATTCAAATCAGTGTTATTTTTTTTATTAAGTACATTTCTTACCTATGTACTCAGTACGATATACAATTACAAAGATAAACAAATCAACAAATGCATAACATAAAGCGGAAACATAAACAGAGAAACAATGCACAATAAATACAAATGTACATAGTGCCTATAGATTGCATATACTGAATAGCTTGTAAAGTGCTGGGGTTTCCCTCGGAGTACTTCAGCTCTCCCTTATCCCAAGATGGGCCTATCAGGTTATCTGGTGGCTCAGTGATTCCCCTGGATCAATGAGTGTGGCTGTGTGTGTGCTTGTATGGGTTTTCTACAGAATGAACTAGTTGCCCTGGCAATGGGTGGTTTCGAAATTATATGCTCTGCCCAGGGTCCTGATATTGGATTAAGTGAGACAGAAAAAATGAGTGATTAATAAAGTAATCCTAAATGGGCACTGCTGCCTCACAGCTTCTGGGATCTGAGTTCAAACTTGAATCCCTTTTTGTTTGTCAACTCAATGTCTATGAGCTTTTCTGCAGATAGACCAATCAACTCTCACATTCTACCAACATGTAAAGTATATTAAGTTACTTGGCTCCTCTGGACTGATCTAATCTGAGTGTGCCCTAGTACGTTCTAGCAGTCCTTCCCACTTTGGCTGTGCCAGACTTCCATTGCAGGTGAATTTGGATCTGGCTCCCTGTAACATTTAAATAGAAAAACAAAGTAAATGTACTTATTGGTTTGGGGGATAAGCTTTGGCACTTGTGACATGGAAATGGAAGGTTGGATTATGAAGCTTCTTTTATAGTAAGCACTTCGATTGAGGCACTAACAGAGACCTCAAGAACAATATTTCACACAAAAATGTGATCTTTTCATTAAGTAAAATTTGCAATGAATACAGGAAGTGTAATAGAATTCACACTTTGAAGTGACAAAGGTATAGATTATTGCAGGTAAAATATAAAGAATGATATTAAAATAACACAAATATTAGTTAGATAATAGCTAGATGTTCAGTAAGCAGTCATTGTTTAATATACATCAAACAAAAGTATTAATATTATTTAAAACAACTCAAGTACCTGCAAGGTGGATTAGACACTTTTGTGAAATGCAATCAATAACAGAGACAAAAATTTGAATACTGCTGGAGATATGTTAGTATGAAAAAAAAGGAATTCAAATGACATTGCCACACCAAAAATAGGCAAAGCTGATACATGTATAACAACTACTACTTCATGCAAAACAATGACATACTTAATGCTAGCATCTGTCAGGAATCCCATACTCATTGCTCCTCTTACAACTAATTTCTCCAATGTGCATCCATTGAGACATTTGTTTTAGAAGGACATCAAGCCATCTCTGTGACTGCACCATTTTGGCTCATTATAATTTGTTATTCAGCAAATGTCAAATAGTCATGTGTATCAACTTAGGAATACACTGATTGATTACTGTGGATAATGAACTAGTTCTTTCAAAATAAATGGTCCAATCAAAGGGGGGTTTGGACTAAATGAGGTCCATGGGTCATGTCAGACTGTAACTAAGTGGAGTCTGACATGTTCCTGTTTTGCCTTTCCTCTCTACTAATGACAATGCCAAACAAAAACACTCACTCCTTTAAAGACCTCAAAAAAAAAGAAAGAAAGGTAATGTATGTACCATGTATAGTTAGAGTAGATGTCAGGATCTTGTTTAAACCTCCGTCACACAGCAGCCAGCTGTTCATTCAATCTAGCTGCTCTGGACAGGGCCTGTCTCTACATGCTATTTATGTTGTACGTGTTCTCTTTTATATTTACGGCCCTCTACAAGGGTGAAGTCTTCAAGGGCAAGGCACGTGTTTTTTTATGGCCTCCCCAAAGTAAAGTGGGCAGATATTTCAAAGGTGGAAGCCTGTAGTTTATTAAAATTGCACTGTAGAACACCAGGGCTGTCAGTCATTACATACATATCTGTACGTACAATATTTTATTGAATAGCTGCCAGTCATAACTTTACATGGGGAAAGAGAGAGAGAGAACAAAAATTACGGTTTCTAACGGATTCATACTACCTCCCGGTTATTTTGATGTGCCACAAATAGTTAAGAAATACAGGCCTTCAAACATAGGTGAAATTATTTCTTTTTTCCATACCTCCCTTATAAATGCAGTTTAGATGAAATCAGAGCTGATTGTTAACATTCTTATAATTAAAAAATCTTGTTGATGCAGGCAAAAACTCAAAGGCATGCTTTAAAATATAGCTGTGCTAAATTACCTGTGCTGGTGTTTCATACTGTATGTGCACAACCTTTTACCTGATGCTGATAGGATGCACAGTTCTTCTTTTCTCAATAACAACAATAACCAATAAATTGGGTTAAGCAGGTCAGAAAATGCACAAATGGAGGGATAGCTTGTAATGCTGCTACGGGCTCTTCCTTATTCATGACTGTGATTTATTATCTCTTTGGTATTTGGTGGCAATAGTAGCATTAGTATTATTGTGTGCATAGAGCACAATGAAATTCTTACTTTGCATGTGCTACCAACATGCAACAAGTCACCACTCTCTGACATGATAAACAAGAACTTAAAATACATAATTAACAGTAGTAGTAGCAGAGTAGAAACATGGAAATGTTAATGATCTTTTGAAAGTGGGTCTAGTTTGAACACAAACAAACAATATCAGAAGTTTCTTGTTCAATTTAGAGTTGTTAGACTGACTATAGTACTACAAGGAACTAAGGCCAAAAAGATGAAGGATGGTCAACAGCCAAGACTGTGAGACAAAAGTAAAGTTTAATGGGCAATTTACAAATAAAAACAAAATCTAATGCTATGGTCAGGGGATCACCGACAAAAGCGCGATAGACATATGAGCCACGACAAAACGGCAATGGACAAATGAGCACCGACAAACCCGCTAACTGGTTTTCGACAAATGCGCGCCGACAAAATCGCGAGAGAGGCCAAGAGAATGGGACGCGTACGTATTATGTACACATTATGTGCTAGGTTATAACTGTTATAACTGCTGATGGCATGCCTCAAACAAATAACTCAGTCGAGGGTTGGCATAACTCGTCATATACAAAGCGGAATTACCAGCAGTCAGGCAGCCAGCAAGTCTAAATACGCTCAACTATCAAGACGTCTTGCGGCAATTCTTCCTACATATACAGGGCGTGATCTTAAGGACTATCTGCGTACCGTGCTGATGGCATGCCGCGTCTCATAATATTGACTTCTAAAATAAACATTATTATATATGCTTTAAACTAGTAATTCATATTTAATGAAACTTTTGTGATTTTGTCGGCGCGATTTTGACACCGCGTTTTTATTTTGTTGGCGGTCACGTATATCGCGCAAATGTCGGGTCGCAATGGTCAGGTGCCATGGTGCAGATAGGAACTTTCATTTTCACAGTGGGATTTTTTTATGTGAACATCCTATGAAGTGTAGCACCTCCTAGAACAATGTTACTCGAATTAGTACAGTTGTCATTTATAACTAATATCAAACAATAATATGAAAACATAAAAAACCATGCTAGCCAGATATATTTTTATGGTCTAATTGTACATGAAGTATGTGATGCATGCTTAATGCATTTAGTTTACTTTTTATTTTCATGAAAAAAAACACAGTTTATCTCTAGTCTTTTTTTTTTTTCGTTTTGCCTGAACAAAGTAGAAAATCAGCAGAAAATTAGCTTATTTCCCCTAAAGGCCAACCATACATTAACATGAATTCAGCAAAGTGAAATGGTGGGACATGGGAACTCTGAAAATTCCAATATCATGACAAATGTCAGAAACGTATAGACAAACAAAAAAAATGCTAGGTTGGAAAAGGTAGTCAAAAAGCAGACACCAATTTCAAACAGCAAGAACTAAATCAACATAGAGGATAGGTTAGGAGCACACACTGATACAGATCATTGCCGCACGCACCACACAACAAACTGACTCAGTATCTCAGTGTAGCCATGCAACGGGTGACACCTCAGCACCACACTAGTTCAGGTGGAATGGAACAGTGTGAGGTTTGTTATGGGGGCTGGAGTGCCAACTATGCCACCAATCCCCAGGTTTTTTCCCCTGCAGGATGGAGGACCTACATGCATGGCTGGATGCAGATTAATGTCATACCCAGGACGGAGCAACTGCAGGTTAAGGGCCTTGCTCATGGGCCCAACGAAGTACAGTCCCTTTTGGCGTTTGCGGGATTCAAACCGGCAAGCTTCCGATTGCCAATGTAGACACCTAGCCTCAGACCCACCACTCTGCCCATATTAACATTAATTCAGCAAAGTGAAATGGTGGGACATGGGAACTCTGAAAATTCCAATATCATGACAAATGTCAGAAACATATAGGCAGATGAGAAAATGCTAGGTTGGAAAAGGTAGTCAAAAAGCAGATACTTATCTCAAAGGGCAAGAATTAAACCAACAAAGAATGCTGTATATAAATCACTCAGGTCAGTAATGATCCAAATGTCACAGGAGTCTTAGGGCCTAAGCAAGGATTGATGCTCAGAATCCTATGTAAATACATAATCCAGTTTTATGATATGATTGCTGAATCGTTTCAGTTATCTGTAGATGGTGCCAAAGGCAGTGTTGCACAGAGGAGGGAAATCCAAGTGCATGGCACGGAACATATTTTAATTGTTAATATTAATTTGCCTGGGGTGACTTATAGTTTCAGCATATATCACAAGTATTTACACTGTTTTTAACTGGTTTAGTGACTTGTTCAGGGTCAAATACTGAGAGGGAAGGAATTCTTTCTGTAATGTCCAACTTGCTTGTCATTAGGTCACTTTGCGGGTCTATTTAGCTTTAACCATCACTAGAGTTCCCAGTTTTAAGTGGTTACCAAAAAAGTCTGTAATATGGAAAATGTATCCACTGCGTGAATGTCTATTGGAAACAACACATTTTACTTGAAACATACTGTGCTCATCTTGTAGCAATAACTTGAAGCACACCAAAAATCAGCCTTTCAATCATTGTGTTGTTTAGTAAGCTCTATCACAAATGAAGTGCTTTACAAAGCAAGTCATTGTCAGCACAGAATGGAACAACAAACTGTATGAACATATTGGCAGCAAAATCAATAAGAGAAGATCAATAAACTAATGTCAGCAGACAAAATTGAGTGCCGTAAAAGAAAAACTGCTTGAGTAGATTTTATCAGAAATATTTGGGGATTGAAGTTAAACTTTTTCTCTTTAATATTTAGCATACAATATTTATCTAAGAGACCAATAAGGCATATGTTAAGAAGTGTCTTTATATGCAGGCATCTTTATTAGTTTTTATAATGAACAGAAATACTAATAGTAGGCAGCATCTCAAAGGGCTTTTCATGTTTGATGCAACAAATTGATTGTATCAGAGCACCTACGAGATGAGTAATTTGCTCTGACTCACATGGGCGTAGAAGTAGTACATAAAATCTCAGCTTTGGTGCTTAAAGTGACACTTTTTACACACTAGAACCCACAGGTTTCAGAAGAAGGTTAGCACTTATCCTGTATTAGCTGCTTTGCTATTAGAATGATGGGGATGTGCAATAAATGCTTCACAACTTTGCTAATTCATGAGGAGCTTTTAATTCCTTATTAGAACATACATGCTAAGGTCAGACAAGCCTAAGACAGTGCGAATCTGTGGTAAATCTTTGCTCTCCTCTTCTAATATGTGTTGGTATTGGTTAAATGATAACCAATGTTGTATAAAACAAAACTTGATGGAAGAATATTTGGATATTTACGGCAACTTTGACCCTTCTGTACACATTTTAGAGATACTGGGAAATGATAACAGCATTGATAAAGTAGGAAAATTCAACCAAACCAGCTAAATGACAACTCAAGTTTATAATTCATATCACCAAGCCATTATTATAATGTGTGTTGATATGACAAACACATTAAGCCTCAAAAGTTATGAATATGAGGTACAGACTCAATTGTGGCATCTTTTTAAGAGGGTCAGTGCAGCACTTCTATGTTTTTGTCAGTTTTTATTGGCTACCTGTTATCACTTCTCAGGATTAAAAACTAAAGCGCAGTAAAAATACAAATATGAAGGAAACAAGGATTTAGAGACCAGTGAGTCTCTGAGAATGACGCTGTTTTTATTAAATGTAAGCAATGACATTCCATTAATACACAAGTCATCTGTAATGCCAAGATGAAGCTGACAAAAGTCATGGTTCAGTTGGCTGCGTCAATCCATGAATTATATATTTTGAGGCAAAGTAGCATTGATCAGAAGACTTGCTGAAGGTGCTGTACATGATGGCTATCTTGTTGGCAATGAGACTGGATGAACCCTCAGTATTTCATAAGGCCTATACTATTCATTGTAACAACAATCATATCGCTATATGTGGCAGGTGATAGTGGCTATCTGCTCACACATTGCCATCTTTCCCAGACCCGCAGAGCATAGAGGATCAACGCCTCAATGCAGTGCCGAGAGTACCATAGAACTCCTCAGATGCAATAAGCTGTTGCTGGATGCATCAAGTGGGTGGCTGTTCTATCAGTCAATGAATGAATGTCTGTAGCATTGCAATTACATAAGAATGAGGTTATTTGCATAGTACATGTTCCAGGATGGCAATCCAGCGCTGTTTGAGGCACGATCATGTACGTAATATTTACATAATGATTGTATATCGTGTAGAAATGCACATACTGATTTTTTTTAACAAAAGTATTTTCATGTTTTTTTGGAATATGCATGTATATCTGTATGCTGGAGTCCACATAAAGTTTTATAAATCAGACCTGAGGGCTGTTTTTTGAATTGCCAACTATACAGTATATTGGGGCAGAGAGTGTGCCTGGTGATGGGATCTCATCCAAGGTTGGTTCTTGCCTGTGGGAGCTGGGTGGTCTTGTGGCTTCGGAAGCCCTGCAGATTTTGTTTTTTTTTCTGTCCGTCTGGCCATTGGATTTTACTTTATTCTTTGTTACTTAGTATTGCCTATTCTCATTTTTATATTTTTCTTTATTTCTTTCTTCATCTTGTAAAGCACTTTGAACTACATCCTTTGTATGAAAATGTGTTATATAAATAAATATTGTTGTTGCCCTGTATCCAATGCTAGCAGGACAGCTTGTGGTCCTCACAATCCACAACTGGATAAACTAGATTCAACAGTGAATGTATATTTTTTAAAAGTTTATAACATGCAAGACTTATAAGTGTGCAGCATAAAGAAAAAATAAACAGCAACTACTCACATTAAATAAATGTACACACTAAAATCTACACTTTGTTCTTCAAATCTTACAGTGATCACCTCTTATAAAGCCGGTGAAAGGGACCAGATGGTGATGGCGCACTACAAACCTTTCTTCTTAAAGACATACTTTATTTTAATATACTTATCTTTCTCTTTTTGATCTACAACAGTATTTTGTTCACATCTTAACTATATCTATATTTACTCAAAGAAGAAACATTCATGACACAGTAGTTTATAGAAATTCTGTTCTGGTTTCATTCTGGCTACAACTATCCAACCACTTGTCTATTTAATGAACACAACTTGGACTACAAAAATCTGAATTATTTAAGTAGTGCATCAAGGAACCCATCAAAGGATAAAAAATATCCCCTTATTGTTGTAAATAACAGGATGATTTTTGAATGCATCTTTCTAAATTAACTTTTATGAGACTAATAATTTGTCGATTTTAAGAAAGTTGGGATTTCCTCAAACAGTCTCCATATGTTTCTTAATAGTTTCAAAGTAAAAAAAAAATTTAAAGAATTTGATAAGTATAAACCCATAACTATAAAAGGTCAGGGAACAGCAAAAACACAACTAAAAATAAGTTATTTTGTGGTCTTTAAAAGTAGGTACTGTAGGTGACATCAATCCCCCTCTCCCCCTTTACTACATCCCACCAACCCCATCAAATTCTTTATAATGGTGTTCATTAAGTCCATTAGCAAAGTCCCACACAGTCTAACAAAGAAGTGACAGGGTAAAAGCTTCAGGGTATACTCTACTGACCTGTGAGCTGTCAAAGAACAATACAACCCCCATCTATGGCCTTCTTATCAGAACACTAAAAGCACTGTGGAATTCACCCCTGGAAGAATCTGCAGCTACTTATCGTCTGACTAAGCAAATCACACAGAGGGGATCTGCAGGAATTTGGAAATAGTAGTGCAAGTGCTAAATTGATGTGTTGTGAGTGTTAAGAACTGAAGAACAATCGTAGCATCTATTTGTGCCATATGTAACTAGGACAATAAGAATTAAACAGAAAACAGAATATTCTTTCTTTACAAATGAGGAAAAAAATCTTTTAAATCATAGTGCTCAACATTACTGTAAACATAAAACAACAGGCAATATGGACAATTATTTAGTGCTGTGCTAGGCCCAGACTGTTAAAGGTTGTGCCCATTTACTAGACATGTTATGCTAAATTGAGCAGGCCTAATTAAAATCTCACACATTTCCATTTTTCACCATCTGCCCCAAAAACCTGTAAAATATCAAATGGTTGAGTACAGTAATTCCTTACTGAAGACCTTTCTTTTCATTCACATAAACATAACGACTTTCACAAGAGTGAGGAATGATGTGCTAAGACAGTATTATGAAGCCAGACTTTAGCTGCCCAAGTTGAAAGCCATTTAACCTTAATTGCTGCCTCGTAATCTTGCCTTCAAAGGGTAACCACTTTTTGCGCCAGCCAAGACTAGAGCTTGAAAAGGCCAGAATTGTTAGACTTCTTTTCATGAACAGAATTACCTCCAATAAGTGACTGTTTTGAGCCCCTGCCCACTCATGTTGATCAGGCTTTTTCTTGCCCCTCATTTAACTCCTTCTATAAGCTATAGATCTTGAGCAAGTAAGAAGTTTAAGTTTCAACTGCTCTAGGGCCACCTCAAAAAGAAAGAAAAAAAAAGAAAGATGGGACGGAAGGAAGAATGTGTTGCCATTCAGTAAAAAAAAAAAAGTAGGCACTGACAGTTTCTGCTTCATGTCTCCCATTATTGCTAGATGCTTCTTCCTGTTCAGGAGGGAGCATGAACTATCCATGAGTGCAAAATGCATACCGCACAAATTGAATCAGTTACATTTCATGGCTCTAGATGAATAATGAGGTTCACCAGTGGTCTGTCATCAATCAGATAAACCACTGTATCTGCCCCACTGAGAGCTTAAGTGTGTGAAATGATATTCACAAGGTACGCACAAGAATGAAAGTCCTACTAGATCTGTTAACATTGCTTTTAAAATGCGCAACTTTAAACGCAGCCATTGTCAAGAGAAGACTGGTCAGATAAAACATGCACTAGTAGAAAAGATCTTCAGAGGGTCAAAGACAGTATTAGGTCTCATGAGGGAACTATTGTCTAAAGATTTGTTCCACTAGAAAGAGATGCCCTGTAGCCTGGCCTTTGGGAAGTAAGTGGGCTGGGGGATGGACACTGAAAAATGAGTTTTAAACTTTATGGTATTGGAATCCTGAAGGTCATTCCTACACACACAAAGGCACAGTCACAGGTTGTGCTGTTGGGCAGAGTGCCATCATCACATTTTCCCAGTCTTCTGATGACAGGATGGCTAAATAGGTCAGGGCTACAATCAGTAAAGTGTCTTTCAGTCTTTTGGAATAAGATTATATTCTAAGATCTGCCTAATTCAATTCAAAGCTCCTGAAGGCTGGAGACTATCTTGGTAGCACTGGTTAACAACAGCGGCACGTATTATCAGTTCTTGGAATAACCTCTGAATTCAAATATTATTTTAAGAAAACAAGACAATATTCTATTGCAGGGATAATATTGCTAAGAATAATCAGAGCAATTTGGAAAAGCTAATGAAGCCTGAAATTCTTATTCTTATGAGAGAAATTACTGATACAATCAAAATCCATAGAGACAGAAACAGAAGAAAGTACATTTTTGGAAACTGATGATCAGTTACATGCTACAAGTTGGCTCACATTACCATTTCAGGAGTGGCTAGTTTGTTGCCTTTTCACTAAATTTAGTCACAATGCTCTTGTGCGCAAGTGACCTCGCATTCCCCCACAAAAAATTTGAATTCAAGTGGGCCTTCGAATTGTTATTTCAGGTTTGAAGTCTCAGCAGTAGGAGGGGGGGGAGATTTTTGTCTCATCTTTCCTGACATCTTAGAACAGCGTAACAAGACAAGGCATGTAAAATCACCAGTGCCAAGTTCTGCAGACACCAGCACTGACATCAGTGGATCTCTTCTGATAATGCAGTTTTGCTTACAGAATGATGAATTTGATAAAAAAAGAGAATGTTTGCTTAGATGAATAAAAAAAATCAGCATATGAGATGCTCTAAAATACAGATTCACAACAGTAAAGGTTTTTAATAAAAAGGTAAAAGTATACAACATAGGATTAAACATTTAATTTTAAGGGTAAAGGGACTGGATGGATGGACTTTCTTAAATTAGATGATTGTTAAAAGAAAAAACCCATTAAGCCTAGGTTTATATTTCAAATATTACACTATACCGTATTGTTTAACAATATCATAATTACAGAAATGTAAAAGATACTATCTATTATGGTTAATAAAGATTTTTAACTGTGGAGTTGTTGCAAACCTTCTTTGCAACATCTTGCAACCACAACTTATCTTTAGATGAAATAGTTTTATAACCTACTCCTTTTAGACCTGCTGGAGTGAGGGTGCCTGATGACATCACATTTTTTCCTTGTTTAATTTTCCATTAGATTTGTCTTCCTGATATTCTTTGTTTCTTGGGGACCACTTTTATGCTTGGCCTAAAGAACAAGATCTCTCAAGAACTACTACAGCTGAACCCATTCCATCACATCAGACATCACTAGCACACTTGCCTGACAGCTGTATTTTTGTACTATATTGTTAGCATGCTCAAACTGTGATTGAGAGGACAGCTGGCTCATGTTCCAGGAGTTTATGGAGATAATGTGGGTCACCAGGGGTTTTTTCTTCTTTAGAACGGGCGTGATAGTTGGACTTTCTGTCTCTCCTCTATATCACCAACAACCTTTCCTTGACCTTTGGCATGTACTGTACTGTATGTGTATCAGGCACCTTTTTATTTACTTTTTTTTAGAGGTCTAGACAGCCAATGCATCTTTCAGCACCATCTGGGCTCAGGGCAGAAACCAACTTAATAGAGACAGAAATCCAAAAAAACACAATGTCTCATATTAGGCCATTTTAGAGTTGCCAATCAAATTAACCTAATCAACTTGACATCTTTGGGATATGAGCAGAAAAATGTAGTCCCCAGAAAAAAAAAAACCTATACTGACAAGGGACACACCTTCATTTCAGACTTCACACAGGACTGGAATTCAAGCTTAGTCTCCTGAAGCTGAGAGGAGGTATTACTAATTAATGTGTATCCTACTTACATTGGTGTTTATTTTTATGTATTGACTAAACCCTAAAACTCACTGTCGACCACACTCACACACACACATAAACAACCTAACTGAAGGGTGCTGCTGTCACTGCCCAATAACAGGCACACAAGCTGAACACGTCTACATTCTTCCTGGTTTAACTATTCGTGCTGAGCAAAGAACATCCTGCTGCTGAAACCACTGTAATTCAGATCAGGATTGCCCAAACTTAGCGTCGAATATTAGCTCATGTACTCAAAAACCCACTCAGAAATAAATGTGAAACAATTGCTGGAATTAAAATAGAAAACCTGTAGACTATGGGATTAGCTTCACTGTTATTGGAGGTGGCAGAGGGTCCTGTTACTGCATTATTAAAGACTTCCATGTTAAACTTTGTTATGCCATAGTCAAAAAAGTGCTATAACTGTTGTCGGGTGCAAGTATTGTTATAACATGTCACAGAAAATGTTTAAGCCTCATCAACAGACTGAACATTCTGGAAAATTTTGACAGAATGACAGAACTTCAACGCACTGTACATCATCCAGGTACTGTTACCCTACTCATACTACATCTTATTTTTCACACAAAATGTATGTAATGATTTCTTCCAAAAAAGTACTGCAATCAATCTGACTACGAAAACATTTTAAAAAATCTCTCTGCCTAGTAAAAGATCTAAATACACAGTATTAATCGCTCATTTTCTTCTTCTTCTTTCGGCTACTCCCGTTAGTGGTTGCCACAGCAAATCATCTTCTTCCATATCTTTCTGTCCTCTGCATCTTGTTCTGTTACACCCATCACCTGCATGTCGACTCTCACCACATCCATAAACCTTCTCTTAGGCCTTCCTCTTTTCTTCTTGCCTGGCAGCTCTATCCTTAATATCCTTCTCCCAATATACTCAGCTCCTTTAAGAAATAAAAATTGTAATGCCCTTTATTTCCACTATGATGTACTGATAATTCAGGATATGTAGTTATTGTGCTTGCGGACAAAGAGTCCTGATTTGATAGATTCGTTTTAATGGTGGGCATCCTAAAGGACTCTCCATAAAGTGTGCAGGGGGGCGTATATAGGAAGGTTAGAGTGAACCAGTAATGGATTTGTAATTCAAAGCCTTGTGGCCATGCTGCTTCCTCTATAATGAAACAGAACATTACACTCTGCAATTATGTTAATATGAAGTACAGTCTTGGCTTTATTCGATCAAGTAGTAGAATGCATTAAAATCCCAGATTAGGATGTGATTGAATGATGTGTACATTAACTAAATACAATGTAAACCTGCTGCTCTCAGCTTGTATTCCTTCTGTGTTAATAAGAAATGCAGGTGTTTAGGGAAGGCAAAAATATACCCTGGTCTTAAGTGTAATCTTATAGCTAAATCTTTTAGGAAGTTGGAGCTATACAAAACATATTTGAAGATAAACAGAAAGAACCAATCTTTTGTATCTGGTAAAATTCACTATGCTTTTGAGCCAGCTGTAGAACAAATACTAGTGTTTGATTTGCAAACAGCTGAACAATCAGCTAACACACAAGAAGCCAAAAACTGTTTATCATATTCAATGAACTGACTATTCTTATTTTCCTTAAGGTTTTTTGTGTCCCTAGTTTTCTTTTTCATTTTTAATCATCTTTCTACTTCACAATTACTCTTTTGTCTTTCTGCTCCTTTCTACCCTTTATAAAACTGAGAAAATAATTGTTCATGTTCTGACAAGCTCCTATCTGTGTTCCACAAAATATGGAATGGATGAAAACCCTTTTACAATAAGTAACGAGAAAACAATAAATTAAAAAATTGTCTGGTTTGGAGACTAAGAACAGATTGTCTGTAATTAATGTGGCGACGTTTTAATTAATTAATATTATTAAACTGCTGTTTAAAGCAGAACTGAAACATTTCTAAAGAACAACTTCAGTCACAATAGAACAAAAACACATAAAAGGAACATACAGTATGTAAGTTAATTTTACAAATTGAATGACAAACAAAATGCAAGAAGTGTACAGTAAAATTAGGAGACATGTACATTGTGTGCTTATATCTATCAAACTCTAAAAAGGAATGCTCTGGACCAGGACACAAATTTGAGTCATGGTTTTGAATTTTAGAAAACAAATATCCAGTTTGGAAAAAGACAGCTTTTTGAAATCTTATTACTTACTGTTTTGTGCCCTGTTACATTCACCCTGTGCTGACCTGCTGTTTTGTATGCCAATAGCCTCACTGTCAGTTGTTTCAATTCTAACCTGGGATATAGACACGGGTCCTCCACACCACACGATGTACAAGAAGTTCAAACACAGAAGTGAGCACTGATTCATTGTGAGAGGAAGAATGAAATTAATCTTTTTTGACAAATATAATAGTCAGGAAGAGTCCGTATTATAAAGGTCTTGATAGTGTAAATATTCACAGAATTAACAACTACTGAATCTGTTTAGTCCAATTCATGAGTCTGACTGAATATTCTGTGACAGACATTTGATTTGTTTTAAGTTCCCCTTTTCAAACAATCAGTTCTGTAATAACATTTATTTTTATATATTGCAAAAATTAGTGTGTAGTTAGGACCTGATGTTAGATGCTCTGAATAAAGAAAATCATTCTGTTGTTAGGGTTCAGTCTCAACTAAAAGTGAACCCAACCCTTGTTAAATTATTTCAGTGGTCTGGTACAAGAAATAGACATTTAGTTGAAACAGTATTTGTGTAATATACTTCTTTTTAACTTTTTTTAAGACAGTTAACAAGGCCATACTTCTTTCCAACTTCTGGACCAAAATATGCAACTTTACAATTAAAGAAGGAGGAATATTTCAGAAAAATTCAAAGAATGGAGAGTTTAATTGATAAAGCTATCTTCTGCAAGTGATTAGTTGTGCCCTTACTGAGAGTACCTTCTTCGGCTATTTGACTGATGTTCTGGGATCGTCAGAGCTGACTCTCGTGAGCAGCTACAGTACTTGCACTTGCGCAGCAGTAACTTTGTCAGGTGTTAGAATAATCAGCTGTGCCTGGCAACCCTCTTTTATTCTTTCAATATTTTGGAAACAATGTTCTACAGTCTTTTCTAGTGTTCTTCTTAACTGACACACTGATCTTATACTTGAGCTTTGGACTTCTGGGCTAATTCTTTCATTCTTGCTTTTAATGAAAATATCAGTGTGAAATAATGAAATTTCTTAAAAGAGGGCAAAACACAGACAGATGTAACACGGCAAATCACATACAGTGTGTTGATTATATCACATTATAATTATTACTAAAAATATGAAAAGGGGTAGCTAAACAAAGACACAAAAGAAGCAATACTAAATAGACCACAAGCCTCAAGAAAATGTCATTGTGCAGGGGATGACAGGCTGTCAAACCAATAGGTTTGTTTTTAAATAGTGAGGAAAAAGTGGAGTCGTATAAGCAGGTGCAAGAAAAGAGCCACAAAGCAGAATGAACCTCACCCAGAGCAGAGGACCTTGACCTCTAAATAACTAGTAGGCCACCATCTGAGAGCCTCAGCTGACATGCAAGAACACACAGGGTCAGAGGTACAGATGCAGAAATGCAGTGCAATGCTTTGTTTGTCAGTAGTACTAGCAATCAATAGTTAATGCTATTGTGGTACTGTCAGAGAAAATTCAAAGACAGACATTAAAATATTTAGATGATCATCCTGAAATAGTGAGCCAAGTCCAAGCTTAATTAAAGCTATTTTAAAATAATAATGGAAGGCGCAATATCGATAGATAGATAGATAGATAGATAGATAGATAGATAGATAGATAGATAGATAGATAGATAGATAGATAGATAGATAGATAGAGATTGCTCTGTATTGGGTATAAATGAATAAACTTCAGACCAGGGGAGCTGCATTGGCTGGCATATTTTGGTGTGATCAATCTTTAAATGAAGTGTGAATTCGTATCTATAAATTACTGCAATTGTTTGCTTAATTAGCACTACTATTTTTAGCCTCACTGTTTATATTTGCATTGTCAGCTGTTTAGCAAAAACATTTACTGTATTGGGACAAATGTACAGTGTTGTGTGTCATTTTACATCACTGCATTCCATTGATTCTTTGATCATAGCCTTGATTTCTATCAAAAAGTGCTTGTTGTATATGCTAAAAACATATAACATAAATAATAATGCATTCAAACTCAGTGATATTCTTAAGTGCTTGTAAATTCACAGTGAAGTGATCAACCTTAATACGCAAACCCTGATTATGCTCTGTAATCTAAAATACTGGAGACAGCAGTATCTGTGCTAATATGTCATAAAAACGTGATAACATACACTGTCAGCTAGGTCTGGAAATGCTGAATGTATCCACTAAAATCAAGGTTCACATGTCTACTTATGCTGCTGACTTTCAGGCTTAACAGATAAAACTACATATCCTGCATCTTGTCAACTCCCATGTTAACATTCTAATGAAAACCCTGGGATCCCCTCAGCTTGCAACATCTGCTTTTAACCTTTCAACCACAGATATTTCTTTATATATTCAAAACTAATTTTATTCTCATGTAGCATACTTTTCTATCTTGGTGTGTTGCAACAGTCAATTAATTCTGGGAAATATTCTGTCAAGGTCTTACTACATTTGCAAGTGGGAAGTGATAGCATCCTGTTTATCAAAGGATTTGGGAGTGCAACATCACTTATTGGAAAATGGGTGCAACAATAATACGGAACAGATGCTTTTAACAAATGCCACAAAAAAAAAAAAAAAAAATCTGAAATTGGGGCAGGGTCAGAAGCACCTGTTTGTATAACTGCCAAAATGATAAAAATGAGGACATCCTGTTAATTTAACTGAAAATAACCAGAGCACCAGCAGGATTCTGAGGTCAGGAAAGTAAATAGGTTATTACAGTAAATAATAGCAAAACATATTACAAAGACAACTAGCATTAACTCTAAACTGTTCTAGTGCTTACATGTGAAATACAATTTTTGCATAAATAAATGTGCATCAAAATAATTCAGCAAACACAAGAAAATATTTAAGTAAAACAGTTTGCCAATACATTATATTTTATGCTTACATTTCCACTATTAAATTAATTACAATGTAATTTGAGTGCCCACTGGTGTGCAGTGATTAGTACTGCTTCCTTACAGCACTGTGACCCAGTACTTCAATTGTTTCCTGGTCACTGGACAGAGATGGTAAATTCCTGCCATATGTATGTGGGTTTGCTTTGGGTTCTAGTTTCCTCCTACATCCTAAAGATGACTGTGATAGTCTGATTATCTATTCTCATCTAGTCCATTTTGAGGGAGTATAGAAATGTATGTGCGACCTGTGGCAGTCTGGTTGCCCTTCCAAGATTGGTTTCTTCCTTCTGTCAGTACTGCCAAGACAGTCTCTGACTCCCTTTGACCCTACAATGTAGAAACGGATGGAGGAAATGAAGGGATTAAGTTTATCTTAGTTCAGTGTTTCATTTATACACTTGCCATGTGCAAGCTGATTTTTTGCTAAATAGCCCTTGTAATGTGTATTTGTCATACTTAGTCATATAGCCACATCTGTTGTATGCACACAATCCACAAGTATACACAGCAAAGAAAAATTATCTTAAAAGGCCACAGAGTAAGAAGATGTCAAAATAGCATAAGATTTGCTTTACTTAGCAATTATAGAGACTTTTGGTTTACACATTATTTAAAATATCTGCAGTAAAACATGACAAGGGAAAACTACGCTTTTGTCTTTGTCTGATGTACAGAGGGATTTTACAAATGCTGAATGTCACTTTTCAGCATCAGCAGCTTTAACAGCTTAAATGGCTAATGAAAGTCCTTCTCTCTGGCAGCATTACAAAAATCCCAAATGTATCGATCCTCCACAAAAATGCTGGTACATACTAGTGCTTTAATTGGGGATGCCCAACTGGACAGGGGATGCTGGGGCAAACCTGGGCACAATGTTGGGAAAGGACAGATGAAGGGCCCGCTAGTTGTGGAGTCCTATTTATTAGTTTGCATGGAGACATGCCACCATGGATTGGTATGGCCTAAATATGTAGAATGCATAACAGAAAAGAAATTATCTGAGAAAGACAACAAGAAGTGAGTGAGAAGGAGAGATACAGAGAAATGGGAATGAAGTCAATAAATTCCTCTGTGATGTTATAGGCAAGCTCTAAAGGGTAACAATGTAAATTATGTTAAACAAAGACACACTACCTGGAAACAAACATAGCTTCCTGCTCCTTTAAATAAGAGAGTACAGGGATGTAATTCCTTTAGGGGCCATTAGAGGTAACTGTGTACTACTAACACTGGTATTCCATGGGGCAATGCTGATGTTTCCTACTATATTAAAAAGAGAAATGAGAGGTGGCTACGATGCAGACCAGCCAAAAAATAATTATAATAATGTTGAGAAAATATTTGTGTTGTTTTTTGCAACTGCAACGAAGTGGCATTACACAGGTTTTGCTTTATTTCGGTATTTATTTTGGCAGTTCGTCTTTGTCTCTTGGTTAATCTCCTTTGCTCTGTTTTTATTTAATAAACTGTTCTGCTTTTCAAGACTTTGAGATTATTAGAATTTTTTATTCTAAACTTCTGTTACGACTCCCTTGGATTCCCTCCTTTGTCACCTAGAGAATGGGAAACAATATTTCTAGAACAAAATTATATAATAATAATAATAATAATAATACCCTGTGATGGGCAAGTGCCTGTTAAGGTCTAGTTTCTGCTTTGTGATTAATAATGCCAGGATATGCTTTGGACCTTGAGAACCCTGAATTGGATTCTGCTGACCTGGGAATGATACGTTACGGCAATCAAAAGTTAACCAATTATTTTTTCTTAACCTAATACACAAGTATGAAAACACTGCTCAGACAAAGTGAGAGCGGGCAAACTCCACAAAGAGAAATGAACAATGGCCTTCCAATGTACTGTATTGCAGTCAACTAATTTTGCAAAAGTTACATTTAACTTGAGCCATTCATTGCTCCTGAAGACTTTCCTCCCATCTCAACCCAAGGTCCCCTGTCAGTTAGATAGCTTTTCTATGGGTCAGAAGTTCAAAACTCTTACTGATCTAATCAGGAAGTAATCTGACAAAGCTAAGATTTATTAATGCCCATTCTGACAGTATGACATTACAAAACAATATCAGTAAATAATGTAAGTTAATATTTGTGTGTATATTCCCATTGCTGTAAAATTGAAAAGTGTATGATTCCAGGTATTGTATTAAATAAAAAAATGCTTTTTTGAATTATAAGCTGGTGAGATAAATGTTCATCAATACTGAAAACACCACAGAATAATATGAGGATAATATGAGGAGCATAGCATTTTGGGTCTTGAGAGACATATGGTCAAAATATAGACATTATACTTAATGAAACAAGATGTGAGGTTAACTCTTGAGAATTGCTTTTGTGTCTTCAAGTTCTAAATAGCTTAATTGTGCATAATGGTCTCTTTCTTGACATGCCTCTGATGTCTGGTCTATCTTTTAGAATGTTTACAGGTTTCAGAATATCCGGTCATTTTCTTCACTGATAAATAAAAAAATACTTCATCCTGAAACACTTGCTCTTTTATACCTAAAATCCGATGGACTTTCCAAATGGTCCAGAGTGGCTGAAACCTTTATTATTAGCCCATTAACAAATTTATTTTTTGAAAGAATGCAAAGGAGAAATAAGCCAGCGTGTTGCTGATCTGGATATTTCTGTTCTGTTCTTCTGTCCAGGAGTCATATACAGAAAACTAAGAATCAAAACAAAAATGAATTTATGTCATTAGAAGAAAATATTAAAATTAACATTCTTCTATTAAGGGAAAGGCCACTATTGTTGAATTTGATGAAAGAAGTGGATGGGAGTGTTGAATGAGATTTTTGCCTTACAGAGCAATTTCAGAACACAGAAGATGACCAAGTTTGTCTTCTGTAGTACAATTTTCAGTTGAATACAAATTGATCTAACTCCAGAATGCTGTTGACTTGTTATTTTGAGCTGTTCTTCCAATAAGGTGCACTTAATGATTTTAGTTATGGAGTTGGATTGCTTTGGCTTTTTATGATGTTGTGATGCACAGAAAGGGACAATCCATTCACTTGTCACTGTATCCAATGTCTCCATGCATTGTACAGTGGCTGCAATAGGACCCAAATTGTTTTTCCTCTCACCAATATCAAATGGACTGAAAAGCACAATTGTTTTGTTAGCCCATCTGTCTCTGTTCTCTACTAGTCATTGCTGACTCTCTTCAAATTTCTTTACGCATGCCAGGCCATGATGCTTATAAGACATGCTGAAACCAGCTCACTGAATACACAGGCTGTCATTTTAACCAGAGAATAATTACTTACAAAACTGGTGTGAAGAATTATATTTTTTCTGAGGATATTTTAAAATAGACACAATCATGATTAACATTACTATAGCAGGTAAAATTATATATATCTCGATCTATCCATTATCCAATCCACTATATCCTAACTACAGGGTCACAGGGGTCTGCTGGAGCCAATCCTAGCCAACACAGGGCGCAAGGCAGGAAACAAACCCCGGGCAGGTATATATGTATATGTTTTTCTTCTATATATATATAAAATTACATAAAAGTATAAGTAAATAAATGTACTTTTTAACTATTTGGCAACATTAAGTATTGTGCTTTAATTTTTTGTTCTGAATTTGTTGATGGCTTATAAGTCGAAAATGGGTCACAAGTGAACCTGAACAAAATGGACTGCATTATTCTTTATAACATGACATTCTCAAACTTGTAAAATCTGAGCTAGGACCAAAAAACCTTGAGCACTGACTGCAAGGCAGTAATCAGTCCAGAGTAGAGTCAATATAGAATTACAAATCTGCTTACCATGCATGTGTTTTGCTATGTTGGGGGCAAACCATGCAATTCAGATTAAAAAATGTGCACACAAAGTGAAAGCAAACTTTACAGAGACAAAGGATTCAAACCCAGAATGCTGGATGGCAGCACCGCCAACCACTGTGTCACCATACAAAGGTTGTAATCCTCTTTGCTGGCTTGTTTCAGTAATAAGATCAGAAATTCATAGCTGTAGAGTAATAATAAATCAATACTGCAGCAATACAATGATGTTGGTAAAAACAAAACAATCAATAATGACTTACTATATAAAAAATTAGATCATTATTTTAAATGATTTCACAAAATGTATCTTTAGACCTATAGTCTGCCTTTTTTAGCCCACATGTTATACAGACAGCAGTTCACTTTGAATATCAGATTACATTCCTAATTGTATTCATGAGATGACTATGTCTCATCACCATTCCTGTAACATATGACAGAAGTGCTATGGAATCTTAATTGTTCTGAAAAGTATGAAGCAAAGTTTTGTCCTCTACATTCCTTTGTCAAGTTTGACAACATGTTGTATTACATATCATGCCATCTGTCCATCCATCTTCCTAACACTCATATCCATGGCATGGTTCTGGGGCAGCTAGAGCCTCTCCGGCAATCATCAGGCACAAGGCAGGAACAATACCTGGACAAGACACCAGTCCATTGCAGAGTGAACACACACACACTTGTATGCCCATACACACACTAGGTCCAATTTAGTAGTGTCAGTCCATGCCATTTTTATAATTTAATTAATACATTTAGGGCATTATATAACTTATGCTGTCAATATTATACCAGTGCAGTGAATATATTTGACTTATACTTTTCATACTCTTTCTCTGTACGTTTAGCATTCATTTGCTCAGAGGTTGATGCGCTTGCTGCTTCCTGAACAGCTCTTCTTTTCTCCACCCTAGCAGTCTACTTCTTCTCTTCTTCCGTTGGCATCTTTTCACATTAAAACTGATTAAGTTAGTTTTTGTGTTGTAATTACTTAGTAGGTTTTCCAAACTTTTTCACTTAAGCTGGCACTTAAGTGCTCAATCTGCCTCAGGGATGATTTAAGATATGAAGAGGTAGTGAAAGTGACGGTGAAGGTGGTAGGGATGAGAACGGCACCTGTATGCATGCGCCGCACAGCTGCCCTGCTGTCAAGAGTTAATTGTACAATAAAATAAAATAAAAATAAAATGAATAATAAAAATCATCACCCAGAAAGCGGACAGTAGAGGTCACGCAGTATATGTGTACCAAATTTCAGGTCAATAGGTCACACGGTTTGGGAGCAACAGGTGATTTAAAATCCTGGACAGACAAACGGACAGCCATTATATAAGAAGATTATATTATATTATATATTATAAGGAAGTCAGACATCTTGGATTATCTTCTGAAAGATTATAAACATGAAACAAAGGCATTATTTGTAACATGGATAATTATATCAAGTAATCATTTATCTACTGTACACTAATTTAGGTTATTTATTTAAATATATTGACCCATTTGTCCGTCCATTTATAGAACCAATGGTTTACTTTTTTACATTATCTACTTGATAAAGAACATGTCCTAAAAAATTATGCTTATGGGGTTTGTTATAAATGAAATTGTACCTTATCAAGATGTCCCAGCAGTAAATACTACAGTAGTAGTAGTAGTAGTAGAACTGTCACATTTTCTTGTTTGGTAGCATGCGCTGATAGCTTGTTGCTGCACCCATCACACGCCGATCCATCTGGATAGGGACCTCAGTGCAGCGGGTGACACCTTGGCACCACATTGGAACTTGTGCAACCAACATGCGACATATTGCCACTCTTCTACAAGCTCAACACATTGTGATTTGACACTTATCAACTGAGTAGGTTTTAACTTGCACAATTAAGCAATGTAGAAAAAATCTTTTAAAATCCCATATAATGTAAAGAATCTTTCAAAGGAAGCATTTTTAACTGTGTTATATCTGTGTTACTTACATGCTGAAATTCAACTGACACAAACAGAGCTGAAATATAGAATTCCTTTTTTGGAACAACAGGGAATATTTTCAAAAGGGCAAATTTTGGACATTACAGCTCAC
The DNA here is from genome assembly GCF_016835505.1 of Polypterus senegalus. Lineage (NCBI taxonomy): Eukaryota > Metazoa > Chordata > Cladistia > Polypteriformes > Polypteridae > Polypterus > Polypterus senegalus. The sequence goes on along the minus strand of NC_053160.1, from coordinate 72,857,477 downwards.
ATTCGCTTACTGAATTTATTTTGCTGTATTAAAGAACCTTTCTCTAGATGGCAATCTCTAGATTTAACCTTAATGCTTTGAGTTTTATTTTCATTCCTATTCTAACAACACTGGTGATGTTACATGAAACATTAAACAAGAAATTACCAATGAAAAATCAGTGGAAATGCAGTGAAGAACAAATGCAATTTAAAATAAAAATGTGCTAAAATGTCAATAAAACAAGAGTCTTTTTTAATCTTGCACCATAGAAAAACCTAGGAACAAATAAAATTGAGGTTTCAAAATAAATATATCTCTTGGTTAAAGCTAACATATGGAAAATGTCTCATTAAATGACTCTGAAGTCAGTAAGCCGCATGCAACAACAAAAAAAAATCTCAGTATGGATCTGATGACACAACTAACATTTTTAGTTTCCCACAGAAGGGTATCATATATTTCCCATTATGTTAAAAAAGTGAAATCTAGCAAATCCACAACAGCTGCTCATGTAGTATTTTTCACTGTTGACAGTAAAGGAGTAAAAAAATGTTTGAAGTCAAGAAAGCTTTAACTATCCAAAAAACAAACTTTTCTATAATCATTTTTTCTTAAAAAAAGCTTATGGTCCATATATTTTGCAGTCCTTTTCAGAATAGAGTTCTTTCCCTGTGATTCTTATCCTCTTGCTAACAGCCAGCTACAAAGTCAGTCAAACACCTTCCTTTCAGAATACAGCACTAGTAACACTTCAAATATTTACGTTAAAAGACTTTGCCACAGTAAGATCATCTGCGCATTTTCTTAAAGAATTACAATGCAAACACCTATTTATTAAACCAAGGACTGCAAACACAAAACTATACAAGACCTTGACACAGCTACCGGGGGTGTCAACAAGTCTCAGTTCTCTCTCTGCAATGAAAATTAGAATAATTTTAATGTCACACAGGAGTTTTTGTGACTCTGCTGGAGAGTGGAAGTGTTTTCTTTGAACTCTAAATTTATTTTACAAGTAAAGAGAATAGACATTTGATGGATAGTCTAGCAGCTTTATTACAGGAGCAAATATCAGATGCTCCAGATAGTCTTGTCATTTAAAAGATTTAGCATCGTTTGAATTTAATAAATGAGTTTATTACATTCATTGAATAAAAAAATGAAAATGAAATCAACCACTCAAGTTTACAAGCATTACTCTACTTCTACAGGAAACAGAGTAATTACAATGTTTGTTTTCATTTCATTCTTGATTCCCTTCATGCACACAATTTTTAAAATCTATTTCATTATTATATTTTTTTCTTTATCTAAACTTAAACTTCACGTCATAATTTGCATTTTCTCTGAGTCACTTTGTCCTCTATAACAATGAGATGCAAATGAGAAAGAAACCAGCAGCTTGCCATCTAGCTTGGTCCCATCTATACCTGTGTGTATTCATCATGAAATGTTTGCTTTGATAATATATTTGAAATGGAATGGAAGACAAAAAAAGTGAAGGACAGAGAATTACTAACCTGCTCCTGTCCACAAATTATCTGAATAACATTCTCAGGAAAGAAAAAGCAACAGTACAAGATTAACTCAATGTGGCAGAACGAAAGTTATTGAATTACATAATATGTTCTGATATTAGCAAGGACTGGCTTCTAATTCAGAAATTGGACTGGAACAAAAACCTGTAGCCATTCTCAGGCCACCAGGATTGAACCTGAGGACATCTGAAATACAACATGTTCAGTAAATGTGTTTCATGTTCCTTTTATATTTCAGCAACTTCCAAAAAGCTATTAAAGTATTAAATCATATTAATAATTCTTAAATGGCCAGACTGTAAACTTCTAGCCAAGTATGAGATATCCAAATAATTTATAAGACATCAAGCACCCTATAGTCTCACAAACTCAGCTATGGGACTATTGCACATTTAATCCATCTGTTATCAGACCTGTGTGTATTCCAGTGCCTTCCATATTTTTCTACATGTATTTATTTGTTACAGTCATATCAAAAATAGCTTTCTCATACTTAATCTCTGTAATCCTTGACAAGGACCAATCATTTTGAATGCACTGAATCATTCAGTTGTTCTGTTGTACTTTTTCTTTACATTCTATTCTGCATTTTGGCACTTGTAAATGTTTTCTTCTTAGCAGGAATTCATATTTCTGTTTAGATTTAACCTTTAAAGATTGTTTTCATGTTAGTTTGATCTATACAGTTATGTATATAAATGCTGTAAGGTTTTGTACTATACTGTGACCATATCATAGCTATAAATACATGTAAGTTATCTTAGATCGTATTTACTTGACAGTGCCATACAAGAAATAATATTTACTACACAAGAATGAAACATAAAATAAATTAAAACACTACAAATATTTCTCCTTTTATTTTCTGAATCAAGACGCAGAATGGAGCAGCACACCATCACAGAATACACAAGCTCACCGTTTAAAAATTAATTTAAAATTTTCAGGATACTGTGTTATATAAAATATAGACTACTAGATTTAAAACACACATGCAACGGCAATATATCATTACCAATAAATATATGGAAAAAGCTTACTTTTATTTTTGCCCTATTTTCTCAGGGTGCCTAAAATGAAGTAGCGATTTATATGATTGGATGACAAGACAGAACTGACAGAACCAAATGTGCCTTAGTCCAGCACTGGCCCACCCACACTTGACCACAATATTGCCCAAGAGACACAGTAATTACAAACTTTGGCATGAGTGTCCTCTGTGCTTCTCTTAACAGCTGGCTTCAATATTAGCCGTTCTTTACCCTACCACTTAAGATAAGGTTCTCTGATGTGGTCAGCTCACTTCAAAATCATTCCGTGAATGAATGAATGACAGCACTCTTTGGTGAGCACTAATGACAAAAGTGAAAGGATTAACACGCAGGATGAGTATTTTAATGAGGATACCTGGATTTGCTTTTTTCACAGCTTGCTGCTGCTCTGAAACATATTCAGACTGTGCACTACAGTTTAAAAAAAATCAGTAAATTAATTTCATTTGTAGCTCAGCCACCTGCCTCTCACATTCAACACCCAATGGCTAACTGAGCTACAATAGACCCAGGCCCATGCTTTGGACCATACAGCAGGCAAAAGCGGGGGTGTGCCGCAAATCCCTAAAATACAGTGAATAAAGAGGAGATCTAAAGCTTCCTCACCCATTGTTTGTCACAAACATTCCTTTCCGCATGCTAGTTCCCATCACTCTGCACTCATCATATTAAAATGCAGGTACTTGAAGGCTTTAGTCATTAGTGAGGACTGTTACAAGCCTGTTAGCACAAGGAATGTGTCAGGTGACAGGCTGGGGTCCTCGGAGACACAAAGCCCTGCCAGCTTCTCTTATGCTACCCTGTTGTCCTGCCACAGTAAAGCTAATTGGAGACATCTGATGCCTAAAGATGGAGAGAGGAATAAGCTGACAGGCAACTTTCTCCTACTTTGCAGATTGCCTACAGATATATCATATACAAAATACAGAGTACTTATAAATCTGACAAAAAGTATTTAAGCTAAGTGGAACTCAGCAAAACGGCACCCACCTCCGCAAACAATGTATTGTCGGGTACATTTTTTTTTAGTGTTTTAGTATCGGGATTATGATCACTAGGATGTCCTGAAATTAACAGGTGTTATATTTTCTTTCTTCACTCTGTTTTGATCTGCTTCAGAAAAAAAAAAAGCTAGCGAAAATTTAAAAATATTATTTAATGTACAATTAGTGTAGAATGCATCATTCAAAATTGCTTGAATAACAGCGTCTGTTCAAAATGTCGTCCAGATGTGTAGCAGCAATCTAGAGGAACACCCACAAAGAAGGATTTTCTTTTTTTTATCTTTGCTGGAAATAAACATAGAAGGTCTGTGGGTTTTGTTCTGTGCTGCCCAAAAGGGCCGATTGTGTAAGGCACAAATGAATCCAGTGTTCTGTTCTCCTTGTACTACACTAAAGGCTTTCCTGCTGCACTGAGGGAATAATACGTACAAGCACAACAAGAGAAAAACATAAATCACGGCCCAGCACCATTCCCAGCTCCTCGCCCAAAAGGCTTCCTCCTTGTGTGGAAAATGGAATAAAAAACAAAGCATCAGCTTAGATGTCAATTGACCATACAGAGAAAGTGGACCAGGCTGAGCACCAAATACTGAATATAAATAAATGAAACTACTGGAGGGTCAGTACATTGCACTGTCTCAAAGGGTAGGATAGCCTGTTTGTTTTACAGCTTGGCTGACCCTTCATTTTGCAACAGGCCTCTGAAACTTATTAAAGCATAGCACACCTACCTTAGGGGCTACTGTATTAGAGAGTTAAAAATTATATTTATATATAAAAAAATGTCAGGCAAACCATTTACATCTTGTGCACCTACGAGGTGTAAGAGTATTTGAGAGTAACATCTGGGATTATTTTACTAGCCTATAAAATACACATGTGAAGAGTTGGTCTCAGGTGTAACTTATTTAACCTAACAAGAACAAAGACTAGTAAACCATATACAAGTTGTCTCATTATAAATCTTACACTTGCCTGGCACAAATAAATAAGTCCCTAAAGCAGAAATCCATCTATTCTCTGAAACATATTACTTCCATATGCTACAATTCTGGTAACAATGGTGAAAAGGGGAGAAATGTCAGTGACAGGATGCCAGTTTCGTCACTGTGCTCTATTTAACAAGTTATTGTGGTCAATCAACATTTGATCCTACAAAGTTTTTGGATGGTGGTAATATAAATAGTGAATGAACACCTGCAGAATAAGGAAATGCTACTGAAGTGGTACCTCATTAAATGAATTCACAGCCTAAGGTAGGCTGCATCACCCTGCTGCCCAACACACATTGTAGGTTGTGCTGCTTTCATTTCTTCCCTGGTTAAAAGCACTTGTTGGAACCTGGAAGCGAAACTAATAGCAAACTGTTCCATTATCAAATGGCAAACTATTCCTTTATCAATGAGCTTAATGAAATGCTAAAATGCATGCTTAAGTTGCATTGATTTAGACTTGCTGAATTACTGTTTAAGGGTGGTTAGTGCTGGCCTAATGAAATGCTAAAATGCATGCTTAAGCAGCATTGATTTAGACTTGTTGAATTATTTTTTAGGAGTGGTTAGTGCTGCTGCCTCACAGATCTGGGGATTAGGAATTGTTTTCTAGTCTGGAAATTGCCCAAGCAGAGTCACACATGTTCATGTTTTAATTTTTTTGTAGGTATTTCATTTGGTTTTGAACAAATATGCACACACTAAGTCAATTGGCAACTATACTTTGGCATGTTATATGTGAGTTTATATGTCTAACAAATGACTAGTAAACCATCAAGTTTGGTTCACTTCTTATAGCCACTGTGACCAAGGGATTCTATAGTGGATCTAATTATATAAGAAAATGTTCTAATGTATTACATTTTCACATGCGGATAAATGGGTATCTTTTATCATTGTGCAACTTGCCTTTTATTAACCAATTATGAAAATTAAGAATATGCTCTGCAATGAAAAAGCTGCATTTCAAATCTCCCAACTTGAAAATGGACCACTGTGTGGTCCAAAAAAATTATCAATGGATACATAATTAGCCTGGTCTGAACCAAAATCCCCTCCACCAACAAATAAGCGTAGATTTAGGTGTTGTGAATCCATTTCTGAATTAGAACTTTCTCTAACACAAACCGTTTCAAGGAGTATCAGATTCAGAGAAAAATGCAATTTTTATAAAATAAAATGTTGATTTTTAAAAATAGGTTATGTTTATAGAATAAGTATTTTTCATGTTCAGAATATTTTCCAAAGTATACTTTGAGTTGAAAAATTGTAGTCTTCCTCATTCTTAACACTAGTTGAGGTGGAAACAATTCAAAATCAAGCATTTTCTACCAGTATTTTTTCCCTCTTCTTATTCCTTCAAAATAGCTAGATATTTATATTTAGAATGTTACAAGAAGTTAGAGGTTAGTAGCACGCACTGATACAGTGCATCGCCGAACCCACCACACAACAAACCAACTCAGGATCCAGATTAGGACCCGAGTGCAGCCATGCAATGGGTGATACCTCAGCACCACACTAGTTTAGATGGAGTGGAACAGTGTGAGGTTTTTTTTATGGTGGCTGGAGTGCCATTTCTGCCACCAACCCCCAAGTTTTTCCCTGCAGGTTGGAGGGCCTACACGCAGGGACGGGTGCAGATTAACGTCATACCCAGGAAGGTTACAAGGATGTCTGTTTATTGCCCAGAAGAGTGAAAGTTGTTGTATAAATGGTTTTTACGCAAATATGCATGGCTGGGTGATCCATTCATTGTCTTAACCCAGTAAACAAAATGAATAAAAAGCATGGGAGGTATCTGAAAGCATGTGCCACAATTTTGTTGTGAATAAAACAGCAGAAAACTTCGAGGAACTAGTCGAAGAGCTTTTGTGTTCCTATTTAGCATTTGGGTGCACCACGTCTTTAAAAATCCATTTTCTACATTCTCATTTAGATTTTTTTTCCCCCCAAGAACATGGTAGCAGTCTCTGATGAACAAGAGGAAAGGTTCCACCAGGACTTTATTCAAATGAAGAAACGTTACGAAAGTGGAGTGAGTCTATGTTACCAGGCATCATTCTGCCATGAAACACCTTCAGAGGATTACAAGAGGAAAAAAAAACTACCAAATACCTAATTCTTGTAAGTAGTAATTATTTTAACATAATTATATGTCAGTCATTGTCCAACCCGCTATATCCTAACACAGGGTCACGGGGATCTGCTGGAGCCAATCCCAGCCAACACAGGACGCAAGGCAGGAACAAACCCTGGGCAGGGCACCAGCCCACTGCTGGGCACACACACACCAAGCACAAACTAGGGACAATTTAGAATCGCCAATGCACCTAACCTGCATGTCTTTGGATTGTGAGAGGAAACTGGAGCACCCGGAGGAAACAAATGCAGACACGGAGAGAACATGCAAACTCCACGCAGGGAGGACCCGGGAAGCGCAATAATTATATGTATAAGTCATATTTATTTCAATTCTAAATAATACATTTTTAAAATATATTATGTCTTTTTCTCTAAAATAGTGTTCCATTTTAAACATTCATTTCTAAAAACCTGGAAGTGGTGGAGAAATTCTGCTGCCAGATTTTGATTCAGCACTCTCAGATCTATAAAGAACACTTAAAAGTTTTGATGGAAGCCACATCTTCTTTTTAGCAGATTAGTGTTATTTTTGGAGATTATGTTAAAAGAAGACACACAAAAAAGAACAATGTAAACTGAACTAGAAAACACGTAACTTATGTTTTCTGCCAGGGAAAGCACTGTTGACAACATGCTAAAGCTAGTAAGAATGATGATGGAAGATTTTCTTCTTCTGCACTTTTGACTTGCTTGATGAAACATTAAGACATTTACACAATACTAATTATATATTAGTCAACAGTTGATGTCAGTAAATAACTTCAGTAGTTACAGAAATATTTATATGAAATGTTACACAATGTTAGATTTTATCTTATTTCTGCCCTGTAAATGTTACCAACCAATCCGATAATTTAGAATTTCAATACCTGCAAAATTCAACATTACAGTAACAGAAAAACAAAATGTTTTGAAAAGTATTATCCTCCAAAAGCCACTGAGAAATGCCAGTAATTTTACTGTGCATTTGGTGCAATTATGTGAATAATAAGGAAGGCACAACCATTTATTCACACAGTGCTTATATGATGAATGAATTATTTACAATATTTTTTGCATTTCATTTCTAATTCTTTTAATATTAATGTCCATAAGGTGTACCATAAGAACACAAGAATCACTGGAATAAAAAGGCTCACACACACACTGCCAAAAGTCTTTCTTTATTCTTAATGAATGCTCTGGGTAAGTTGTCCATACTGCTTACCTTGAATGACCCTTCATCTAAGTCTTTGATCATCTGGAGCCATTTTTCTGGTTATTCAGTGGCCTGAATTAACCAGTCCAGTAAGCTCTCGTTCAGTTTTAGTTGGTATCTGTTCTGATAAGACTCATCATTCAACACTACACTGCTGTCCCTGGCATTACTGCTTCTTGGTGCTGTTGTAATTTCCCTTTAAAATCAGTTTGTTTTTTCCCTTTGTTCAACAGTCTGAAATCCAATAAAACTAAAGTATTATAGCCTTTAAAAGGCAACATCATGGCAGGCAGTGTGGTCCAACCATTAAGCAGCTGGACTTGAAACCACAATGTTTAAGGCTGAAATCCTACCCTACTGGCTCACCGTGAGATCCTGAGCAAATTAGTTCCGCTGCTTAAGAGCAAATGTGTAAGTCATCAGCAAATGCAAAATATGTTTTATTCACCAATAAAGGATGTAATATATGTGTTTCATACGACAGTTGTTTTTACAGGAATTATACAGATGACAAGAGTGCAACAGAGATAAATAAATTTATTATTTTGTATTGTTGAAACGCTAAAGCCTTTATGTCTTTGTAAGATCCCTCCTCCCTACTGCACTCTGTTATTGATTTTTCTGTCTATTCCTACTTTTATTGCATATAATGCATTGTTTTTTGTGTCACAATATGAATTACTCTGTCAGGTCCTTTGTTATAATATGAAAAGTCTCAGATACAATAAGAATTGACAGACTGATTTATTTCTAGATGGCACAGAGACGTATTGGTTAGTGCTGTTGTCTCACAGTTTCATTTCCCATCATAAGCACAACCTGTGGGGAGTGTGCAGATTCTCCCTGTGTTTATGTGAGCTTATTCTGGCTTAAATTTTCACAAAAGATCACTGTCAAATGATGGACCTCTTTTGTGTTATATGTTTTGTCCAAATAATTTGTCATTATTTGCCTACATGCCTGGCCTAGGACAGCTGGAATGTGCAATTTAAAGTACCCTGAATATATACACATAATTCATATATTGTATATGAGATATATATATTTTTGCGTTACTTTGCAGCATTATGTTTTTAGTTTGTTTCATTTCTTACTGTATTTGCAATGATTATATAACATGTTTAACATTTAAGTTAAATGAATTGAGTTTATTGCTCCTCGCAAATATCCAGGACGTGTATGTTAGCATAATTGGCAACTGGCACGCTATGAGCGAATGTGGATGAGTATGTGAGTGACTCTTGCAATGAGAAAGTGTTCTATTCAGTCTTGCCTTGTGTTGAAAGCTGCTAGATGCCAGTTAGACTGTAATGGAAAAAGCAAGTTAAATAGATGGATGGTTTATTTACTTTTTAAAGCTGTACATCTATTTTTCTGATCACGAACACTGCCACAGTTGTGCATATGACTCACAGGTTAGCATCTCACAGGCTATCATAAACTAATTCAGAAAACGTGATCTTCTCTACAGACTCACACATGCCTTTTAAATTACACAATCCAAAAGAAGAAATCCTATCTCTACTTTTATGAGAGCAGGCTGACTCCTGCTATTCAGTTACAAAAGGTTTCACAAGTTGCAGAAGAAAACTTAACACAGGGTAGCAGAGAGGTGAAAATGAGTCTGCCTATGGTAGGAGTAAAATAAAGGTTGACTGTAGCAAAACTAAGCATGTATTTTGTACATGTATTGAATATGATCAAAATTACATATTACACATCCATTTATTGAACTGGCAGCGGTTGAAGTCTGGCACAGATGAACCATATGAAAGACAAAAATCAGTTTTGGAGGCAACAGTGGTCTACTTCAGAGCACGCTCACACATACCCAGCCATTTCTGTATTGCCAGTTGACCAAGCAGCCTGTGTTTTGACTGTGGGGCTAAATTGAAGAGCCCATGTAAAATTCAGGAGAAAGCAGGGATTATGAACTTCATAAGGAAACCATCCAAGATGAGATAAAAATCCCATGTGTGTGGTTGAAATCCTATCCATTGCATCTCCATGCCACCCATTAGAGATAAGCCAAATCAAGGTTTTGGAAAAATAAAGAAAACTGATAGGCATGATTCTTTAATTCATCTTAATAAATAGTACATTTACATAGACTTCTATTCTATCTTTCCTGAGGTTTGAATTACTAAACATACAACCTGGGTAACTACATTTATTTAATATTTTTACAGTTAAAAAATGATCTTATAATCAGTTAAATAAAAAAAAAATCAGTATTTTAAGAATTATCATTTACAGGACTGAAATGCTTGATTTTGTTTCAGTATTCTGAATCAGCATTCACTGCACATTGTTCTCTTTTTAGCCTGCTTCCGAATGGATCTGGCATTAGGAACATTTTTTGTCCATGGCCCAAGACTTCTGAGTATCAGATGAAATAGATGTGGCTAAGTAAGTCAGCATGTTTAAGCCGTATGCAATGATGAAGAACCACAATACCTCTTTTAAAAGGAGGAGGGAAAAAAGTAGCATCTGTTAAGTAAATGTCTTGTGAATAACCACAAAACTCTAGCCAAGCAATTTCACTCTGTAAGCAGTCAAACAATGCCTTCCCCAATAGAATATGCTGCTGCCAAATCAGCCTGATAGACTTTATAAGAAATGAAAGTACAGGCTTGCATTATGTAAAAAGCGAAAAAAAAAAAAAAACAAAATAATAAGTTTCCATGTATCTCAGATTTTAAGGCATCCCTGTTCGAGTAAAAAAATAATTAACAGTCTTGTGACCACCTCTGGGAGTATGAGTAAGCAAATCTATGGTAATAAGCAATAAAAAAAGCACTCCATTCAGACGGCAGTAAATCCTATGGTGCTAATTAGAATCTGATTTACCTATTTAAAAAATAATAATTAGATAGTGTCCAGGCGACGCTGTTTTTTATAGCCTGGATTCAATTATATTTATGTTTGAAATCTCTGACCTCTAGATAAAGCAGCTAAATTGAATACTGCTGTGATTTTATTTTTTACTTGAAAATATGATTAGCCCTCATTAAACAAGCTTGAACATCTGGGCTTATTTAAAGAAATTCGACTAGTAAAATAGCAGGCATGCATCACACCTTAGAATCACAGATGGTAACTTCCTGAGGAGGCTTTGGCTTTCTTCCTTAGAAAAAGTAAATTTGTGGTGGGAGAAGAAAAAACTTGCATTACTGCATATCTTATTCAAATGTTTTACATGTTACAGTCCTAGGTCTAGTCCAGCCAGAGGGGTGGGGACATGAGTGGCTTTTGACTATACTGGTTTATGACTGGTTTCACTCTTACTTTCACACCCATTGTAAGACAATGCCATCTTTCATGACACATCCAGGTGACTATAATAGATAGTGAAAAACTACACTAGCATCTGAGGCTGTAAAGTATTTCATAATAAATTTGTGCTCCCGAAAGACAATTATAGTAACTGAATATAACATCTTAAAAGCGTTTATCATTTTCAGTATTACATTATAGTTGTATGCCTTCAGACTGTATTAGTACTGATGGTATGGATTCCTACAGAAAAGTATAATTGAATTAAAAAGCAGAGATCAATAAAAGATTCATTTGCTCATTATAAGAAGTAACAGCAAAACAATTAGCAGCTTTTTTTCTGCTAAAGCAGAGTTCCATACACATACAGAGAAAAGTACGGCTTTTTACTAAAACCTTTGTAAACATTGAAAGAGGCATCAACATTTCAAAAAAGCTAATCAGATAATCATTAAATGCATCTTTCAAAATCAGAAAGTTTCCTGCAATTTTATGAAACATGAGAAATTACTCAAAAGAAATATAAATAACAACAATATATAAACCCTGTATTCGGATTCAGCGGGTCAGAAAATGGATGGACGGATGGACAATATATAAAGATAATGTGATTGTGTATATTTCGTTTAGAAAAAAAAATCATTAAAAAAAAAAATAAGCCTTAATAATGCACCATACATAGACAAGTGACTACAGAAAGAGCAAGAGAAATAATGCGCTATAGCAAATAAACACTTTTGAAAAATAAGTTTGTCTCAATGTTTAGTGAAAGTAGTCTGGTGTCAAACCATGGTAACTTGCTAGGGAAATTCATGCTTATACTTATTATACAAAAAGAACATTAATTGTGTAGTTTTAATTTCTGTATATAGTCAAGATAACACAAAATAAAATTTTTGGTGTGTATTAGGCAATATGATAAAACAAGCTTAAACAGTATAGTTTCAGAAAAGGCTTGCCCCAATGACCAAATACAAGCAGCATAAATGAGTAATTATTGTATGTGAGGTTTGCCATATTTATATATGCACAGCTTTATTAATACTTACATTTTGCTGGAATCATACTCATATTGATGACTACTCGGCAGGCATATGGAATGGAACTTGTATCTGTTGGTGCTGGTTGCATTTAAAAGAGTGTCATGTCATTTTCTGACCTGCTTAATCCAGGCGAGAGTTTCAGGAGCCTATCCCAGCTAAAACAGGGGGCAGGGCAGGAAGAAACTCTGGGCAGGGCGCATGGAGAACACGAGAACACACACACACACACACCCCAAGGCCATTTCAGTATCTCCAATTCATTTAACCTGTACATCTTTGGACAGTGGGAGGAAACTGGAGCACCCAAAGGAAACTCCCTCAGACATGGGGAAACCTTGAAAACTCTATGAAGGGAGGATACAGGGTGCTAACCCTAGTCTTCTTACTGCAAGGCAACAGTGCTACCAGAGCACCACCCTTTAAAAGAGTGTTCAAACAGGAACTCTGTCAAATTTGGCAATGTACGTACACAAAGGCTGGAAAGTGCTTTGAAAGCCAGCAGTGCATTAGGTCACACCAGGTTAAAATATGCCACAATTGGGAAATATTGGATTTATTTTTGTTAATTTTGTTTTGTTGCTGAAAAGAACACAGCAAATACATATTAAGTTCATGAGTGTGAGTGAGATTATAGCAACTGTTTTAAGTGGACACAGCAAACTGAACAACAGAGCAAAAGAACGTTATCATCTTAAAAGCCTCTCCCTGGCTCTAATTACCTGCCACGTTTGAAATCCAGAAGTTCTAAACGTTTACTGGTGGGCCATGCTGTATGAATTCAGTTTAAAGTCATTTAAGCAGTTAACTTTTGCTAAAGATAAAGTTAAACTTTTAACTCTTCTTAATTTGTGTAACACTTCCAGCTGAACCTATAAACTATGTTTTGCTTAGGAGGATGCGAGGCTGGAACAAGTGAAGAGGATTTTCATTTGTTACTAAATCAGTTTTATCATAAATGCTTCATGGAGTTCTTTCTGTTTCTTCATAGATACCGACTATATCTGCCTGCTTCTTTGTGTTGCTGTAACTAGGTAAATTATGCCAGAGAAAAACAATAATAGGAAATTCCCTTATTAAGGGCAACTGCGTACAATTTTCCCTGGAGGAGCTAAAAGAGAAAGCTGGAACTTGTTGGTGGTGCAAAAGGAATAAACTTACCGGAGGATGAAAAATAACATAATGTCATTAAGAAGCTGTGAGAACTGCACTATATTTAGTTGGAAAACAGCCTATCTGTCTCCCATTAAACAAGCAATTCTCTATTAATTTTTGTTTTTTATGCAGTTCTTTACAATGTTACTGTGAAGAGGCATTCTCTGTCTAAGTGTGAATACATTAAAATGAGGAAAGTAAAGAAGCCAGTTTGGTAGATATCTTCACCCTGTTACTAGAATGTTCCTAACTGGCTGGATGGAAATGGAAAACAAGCACAAAAATTAAATGCGTGATGGACCATAAACCACCAAACTGTATCTGGACCAGTATCTGTAGTTTCTAACCATAGCAGGAAACAGACTGAAACTACTAAAAAATGGAGTGCCATTTCCAAGAAGCAAACAAGGTGCACAAAAAGAATTCCTCACATTTAAGTGTTGGCCGTCAGTATAATTAATTTATCTTCCTGCTGGATTAGAAATTTACAGATGCCACAACAACAGAACACAACAAGGGAAAACCTTCCAGTCTTGTTGTGACATAATTTGTACAGCATAGCTTGCTATAATGAAAAATGAAGCCCATATTTATATAAAAGGTATCAGGAAGGACTCTTTTGAAGGGATGAAGATGACAAGATATTAGATTCGATCACAGGACTACTTTTTAGTCTTTTTTTTCTTCTAGACACATTTTTTTTTATTTGAAGCAGCTTTTCATGACACTAACAGAAGAATAAATTGAAACGGGCATTGAGGCAGAGTGTATTTCACGCACTGGTGCCGATGCTTCATATCTCATGATCCCCAGGAAAACAAAGCATTGAGCTAATTAGTTTACAGCATTTAAGCAGCTTGTTCCTGCACTTTAATCTTCTTTGAGTAATACTGTGAACAAAGCCATATTATCTTCAGATTTAGCGCTATACAGTTTAATAAATGTTATCTTTTTTCCCTATCTTGATTGCTTTATTTTATCACTACTGTTGTTTTAAAGAAAAGTAAAAATGGGATTTTAAATGGTAAAATCCATCATCAAAGGATTAATAATTAATTAAAATTATTGGTAAAAAAAAAACTGTTCAGAGCCTGGCAATTCAAAGTAAGTCATTTGAAAGTCCACTTAAGACAGTTAAAAAATAAACTCAATCAGCAAATGGTTTGGAATTTTATACCTAAAATATACGCATTTTTAATAGCAGATGTTACACATGGTCATCCAAGAGGATTGTCTTCCTGTCTCTGTTAAGGTAAGTGATGCCACTCCGTCATTAACTGTATTGTGCTCACAGTTCTGTGAAGATATCCAAGCACGACACCTAACCCTGCTCACGATGTCCAAAGCAGGATCTGTTCCTTCTGTTCAAGTGCCATAAAGATGGATGGCTCCCGGATGGTGCTGTCTTGACGGGACCAGACCTTCATCGATGAGAGAACTCCTGCATCATTTCAGACCTTATTGCTCCATATCAAGAAAATTTCATTTGGTCCACTGTCGGCTGGCACTTTCATTATGCCACAGTGCTTTCTTTAATTTGCTTTATTATTATTAAATTGGGTCGCCCAGCTGGTGCCCCAGCACTCCTTGTTGACTATTTGTGGTTTGTTCAACCAGTCACACAAGTAACTGTTTTCTTTATAATAAAATAATGTTACTGTATAAAATTTTCAATATAACTAGGCAGTGCGGTGGGCTGGCACCCTGCCCAGGGTTTGTTTCCTGCCTTGCGCCCTGTGTTGGCTGGGATTGGTTCCAGCAGACCCCCGTGACCCTGTAGTTCGGATATAGCGGGTTGGATAATGGATGAATGAATGGATATCTAGGCAGAAAGTAACCTGCTCACATGTGCATTTATGAACACAGACATAAAACAACAGTTTTTATCACAACATATTTTAGCATACAAAGGCATGTCCCAGTTAAATGGAAATTTAACAATCAAGTATTAATAATATAGGATTGGATGCAGGTGGAAAACCTGGGAAAAAGCAGATGTTCCCAGAACAGGCTCCTACTTCTCATCACCTTGAAGCAGTTCCAAAAAATAACTGAGAGAAAAACTGAGTGAATATTGTGAGGTTTCATTTTTGGTTTTATAAAAATGATAAGTAAGGCAATTAGACTAATCAAAGACAAATAAAAGTAAATTGATCTTAATGTTTGCTTCTCGTTATATGAGGGAGACATTCAGGAACAATAATGAGATTCGTTCAAATTGAGAACTCATTACAAATAGAGTAGTCAAGTCCACCATTTATCCATTTTCTCAAACTACTGTATGTCAGACAGTGTGCAAGTCTTTAGCACAGCCATGACAATGTCAGATGTACAATGGAAAGCCCACACCTCAAAGTGACTGACAAACAAAGAAACAACCTTAATCTTAGAAAAATGCTTAAATGAGAAAAAGCATGTTATTTGAAATTGAAATCGTCACAATTAATCAAATCATTTTGAAAGCACCAAAATGCCATTTATACCAATTGGCGTTATGCAGTTTTATCGAATGATTATATTAATTTTACTTACCTTTGGCATAGTTTACCTTTCTCTCTTGTTTACTATACTTTTCATGCCTCCATTTAAATGATACAATATAAGCTGTATATCTAAGCAGATATCTAATATTTCTATATCTAAGTTGCATTTACTGTAAATCTATGAAAATAATAGTTTCCGCAACCTGATAATTTACACTTCAGTATTTTAGTCACCAGGCCACACTGCTTAGTCTACTGGCTAGATAAGATTCTTTTACGTCTTTCCTATCAGAGACAACTTTGGTGATAGAAATTGAGCAATACACTTAAATTGATATCTGATTATTTAATCATTTCTTTTAGTGTTGTTTTCTACACTCATTGAGATGATGTGTTTCTATTCACTTTGTTTGATGAAGCCAAAGCACACTCTGTGTTTAGTAAAGACCTTATTGCAAACCAGGCTGTGATTTAAACTTTCACAAACAGCAGTCAAGGAGCTGTCTAATCGGTTTTATTTGACTGGTAATATTGTAAAGAGAACATACCCAGCATTCCCAAATATCTGAAGAAAATATTACATAAAGAAAGCAGACACTGGCACCATATCTTAGGATGCCCAAATGTAATTTATATACTTGGCATGGCACTCTTGTTCAAAGATGTTCTTGCAGGTAGGAAAGGTGAAAAGAATTTGAAAGCATTGTGACTGGGTGCCAGCATGTATGCAGCCTTCCTTTATAATTCATTGAATGCTAATATGGTTCATTCGTTCATTTTATAAATACATTCCTTACACAGCGACCACCCAACAGTATGCCAATGCAAATGATATGGTTCAAGCACTTAAAAAAACAAATGTAAAGTGTTAAAGCAGCTGCTTACAACTGTAACCAATGGCCTGTTTTTCTATGTGACTTATAGTAACCAGAATGGAAAAACCTTGTTTTTTGAAAGAGCAGAACAAAAGTACACGAAAGCAATACTTGTATTAATACTCAAAGGGAAAATGATGCCTGTATTTCGAAGTTAGAACAGTGCGTCCATATGCTAAAGCTGTAATGGTGTCCACCTGCTTTTATAAAATGCACATCTAAACCAGATTATGTCTGAGGTTATGGGGCTAAGGAAAAACTTGCTTATACGGCTCCAACACGGTCACAAAGTGTGCTGGGTTTGGAATTTGAGCTCAAAAGCTTATGGCATGAAGTTTTTAGTTTCTGTTCCGAGACCACACAGCCTGTTGGCTTTTATAATCACATGTATGTACAGTATTAGGAAGGGGAAAAAAAGTATATACAGAATTCTTTACTTCAACAGCTCATACAGAGAGGTTAATGTCAACATGAAAGGAAAATGTTAAGATTAAGATAATAAGATTAAAATCAATGAGAAACAAAAACTTTAATATCAAAAAACACTAAATGTACTGATTTTAAA
Organism: Polypterus senegalus; assembly: GCF_016835505.1. Classification (NCBI taxonomy): domain Eukaryota; kingdom Metazoa; phylum Chordata; class Cladistia; order Polypteriformes; family Polypteridae; genus Polypterus; species Polypterus senegalus. The sequence goes on along the minus strand of NC_053160.1, from coordinate 72,840,172 downwards.
CAATGACTAGCAAGATCAGAATCAAATCTTAACATCCATTAAACAAATCTGTCAGGTGGCTCTTCCTTGCCCAAAAGCTTCTACGTACATGACCAGAAGAATAACACAATATTTCAAAGGGATGGGGGTCTGGAGACTATCTAGTCTGCATGAAATGTAAGGAAGGAACCCAGAGCTCACTTCCACTTACAAAAGACTTAATCTGAGTTTACCAACTTAACTTAACTCGACATGCACATGTTTGAGATGTGGAAGGAAAAGTAGAATACCTGCTGATGATGCTATGGGGACAGTATGAAACATAGTATTTAAGTCAAGGTTTCTTGGTCTGTTAAAATGACACCACACACTAGGAGAATAGGAGGCTAACCAAATGTAATATTTCCCTCATGACATTCAATCTGTTTCCCAGATACAGTATACATAATTATAATGAATTGGCTGCTACAGTTAGATGGTATAATTGTATCTTACTAAAGGCCTTGTCACAATACACAACAGTTGCAGAATTAGCTTGTATAATCTTAACCTGTGACTCGGTGCAACCAGTCTGTGACTCTCTCTGACAAATTCAATCAATGGTGGGCTCCATGTGAGCAATTGTTGAGGACCAACAAGTGCTCTGCTGAAAATACAATGGATATGATGCAGATACAAGGAGTAAGGAACATGGGTGTTTTGGATCACAAAAACAGAAGAGAAGCTCCATCTGTCTAAAATTGAGTGTTTGACATACTGTACCATAATGGAATAAAGGGGAAAAAATTGTATCAGAGCTTACCATTCCTGGAAAATCTGTGTACAGCACCACCTTTGTCTGGCAGCACATTATCGCCTGTCAGAATGAGAGGCAAGCTTGTGAAACTTTCTAAATGTCTGTTTGTGCTGGAAAGTCATCACGGAGTCATGTAATATTGTCATGCCCTGAGATTTCTAGTTGTGTAATCTGACATCCTCGGGAAACAAGATCAGCAATTAAAATTGTCAAGTTTGACGTACCCTCTGACTAGAGGTTGGGTAGTGTGCCACAGGCTTAAATAGAGACACCCTTTATTTTTTTTGCAACAGATGTTTTTGAAATTGTACTGTGATCTTCATAAAGGCTTTTGCTAATTAGTGGAATTTTTCACCCTGTCATCTGAATTTTTTTATCCAGCTTTCAGAATATATTGTACAAGCCAATAAAGCAAGACTTGTTTCTTCTCATCATGTTACATGCTCTTAGGTCAAGTGCCTTGTAAAACAGTTGATGATACTGTTCATTTCAAAAGGCTATACATCCAGTTCCTTAATCCACTTCCTCCACTAATGGGTCACTGGAAACCGGTACCTTTACTAGGATTAGCATCACATTCAGGGTTGTCTTGTACATTATAGGACACTCTCACACACAATCACATTTACTCATAATGGGATCATTTATAGGCACTAATCAACCTACCACAAGGCCAGACTGGAGCACTGAATATATGGTTAGAGCTACATAGGGACAGTTGTTTGGTCTGGAGTGAAAACTTTACAAAATAAAGCATATACTGTAAAATTACATTTTATGTGTAATAATATTAAGTATCTTATACTAGATTCTTTTATAACAAGTTTGTTTTAGTGTTTGAAGTTAAATACTCTTTTCCATCTTGCATTTTTCACATTGTGTGCGTATTCCGCATTTGTTTAAATACATAGCATTTATTCTCATAGTTTTTTTGTCTATGAGGTTTCCTCTGTTCAGGAAAGTGAGCGACAGAGAGAACAAGGACAATTGAATCTGTTATTTCACTTGATTGATTCTGTCCTGCTCTTTCACACTTTTCACCCAGAAACAGGGATTGTTTTGAATTATTACACAGTCGAGATGACAACCAAATCCATCTTTATCATTGCCTCCAAACAGATTAAGCTGCTTATCAAAGCCAGAATAAAAATAACACAGAACACACAATCGAAACTTGGTAAGGATTCAGGGAAATGAGCCGATGGGCTAAGTATTGTCCTTTGAACAAAATCTTGAGCATCTCTGCAATGAGTATAGAACACAGTGAGGGGCAGAAAGAGCTACAGAAGTGCAAAAAAAGGTTTTAAAGAATTTGGGAAAGCCATTCTCTATGAAAGAGAGTCCATTCTTTTTTCTTACTAATTTCCATCTATTTAATAAACCTGTGTGTTCCACTGCAAGGTCACCAGAGGAAAGGTCTGTCTAGACAACACCGTGCTAAGGAGGAACTAGCTTTGAATGGAAAGACAGTCTGCCGCAGGGCACACTCAAGTGCACACCCAGCCTGACTCATATTGACCACTTTAAAGTTGACGATTAACTTAATATGGAATTTGGGGTGAAACTGGAGTACTTATAAAACACTCATTTTGAACACGAGTACAACACACAAAATCAAAATAGACAGTGACTCACCTGGGAACTCAACATAGGCGTCTAAAGCAGGGAGGCAGCCGGATCAGCACAGAATTCCAACTGTTAACTTGTGAATTAATTATATTTAAGAAACCATATTTATCAACTTAAATGGAAGTGCTCAAAAAAACACTTAGTTCTGCTTCATGGCAAATCTGAACTGTCGCCTGCAGCTTTAATTGTTGGATTTTTTTAAAGAAAGGATACTTTGCTGCTTCTTTTAATATTTAAAGTGCAATAAAATCAGCAAGCATGGGAACAAAAATCACTGAAGATTATCAGGCTACATGTAAGTGGATTTTATCGATAATAATCAATGGGGCTCTCTGTAGGGACCACAGCGGGGACACACTGGAAAATGTAGTCTAAACTCTTTCTCATTACTTTTTAGATGTACCTTAAAAAAGCACAGCATTTTAACTAAGTACACCTTTATATATGTAATTCTTCTTCTGGGAATTTTCTCTGCACAGTTTATTTATTCTGTGGGTTCGTCTGGAGTATAAGGATGAATTGACCGTCTTTGTTACTTGGTCTTTGTCGGTGCTTGAGAAAATGAGACAATTCCTGTTCTGATTAGATACAAGGAAACTTGATCTCTTTACATTTCTCTCAGATATCGGGGAAAACACATTATGCTGTATTAAAGCCTTTTCAGTGTCTCCAAACAAGAGCAAGACATTACTGATAATCTGCAATGTAATAGCTAGGGAACATTGGCAGTGCACTTCAAGTCTTGAAACATTGTGTTCAGCTGCAGCTTTACACACAGTGTACTGAATCTCCTCAACATTCTGGCAATACTCTTCCTGCAGGATCAGATTGGATTCGAATGATCAGTAGTTGAGAACAATGAAAACTAGCAAAATCTTTCAAAACTGAAGACCAGCACTTTAATAGTATGGGTTTGAATGAGACACAGCAAAATGATCAATTAACTAAAGGAAATTACAGGTTGCAACCTATTTATTTTAATTTAATACACTATAACACATGTCACTGCCATGCCCTCCACAAGCTATATCCCTCTGGCCCTACCTTTCGCTTTCAGTTACCTGGAAACTGCAATTATCTATCTGCCATTTTGACTGTCTAATGTTGCTTTTAAACACATTCTTGACCTTCCATTTACCTAGTCTTTCATGCTGCTTATTGCAGCATCTTTTCCACACTCTGAAGTCCTTAGTGCTTTTTTACTTAATTTTCATAGCTATTATTTTGATTCTGATGCAGCACAGTGGCACTCTGGAAAGTGTTGCTGCCACATGGATCCAACCACTTAAGTTTGAATCCAAAAGTTTCTAACAATCTGTGTGGAGTAAGCCGATTCTACTGGTGTCTGTATTGGGTTTTCCACTGGGTTTGTACAGTTTTTCAACACCTCAAAAGATGTTAAGGTTAGGTTAATCGATGAAACTAACTGGGCCCAAGTGAATGTGAGTATGGGTTTGTGTATATGTGAGTGGGCCCTTGTGATAGACTTGTGTCCATTAGGCAGGAACTGAATTTGAGAACATTACTTTCTCATTTCTGACTTTGAATACATTCTCACCTGTTTATGTTGTTTTGGTTGAAAAGGTGTATTTTTCAATTTTGGCCATGGCTCCTTCTCTTATGGCTTTATATGAATTCATGCTTTAATAATGTCACCAGATACTTTCACTCTTCCAATTACTGCCAATTCTTGTCAGCAGTGAAGACAAAGTAAAGCTCTGTCTGCTGACATTTGATTTTACTTGGCTGATCCCTTAAATCAGATGAAATAAAGCTCAGTTACACAAAATACCTATACAGTATGTTCAGTGCTGTGAATATGCAAAGTGGATCTTCATTAACCTATTCATTCCATTATTAGAATGTCTACACATTTATGAATATTTTTCTGTATTTTTATATCATTATTCTTGCAAAGTCATTTTGTGATTTTTGTATGGTGGTTACCTTTTTGTATTTGCTATATCTTTACATGCCCACAACCATGTAGTTTACAGTTGTTATACCTGTTACCAATCATATGAGGCAGAGATCACAAGACATGCTCTGTCATCACACTACAACTATCTAAGATAGTGGGACTCATCATTATCATTCAGCAAAGTACTGGACCGCATATATATACACACACACAAACTTAATATGAAAGAGACAGGGACTAAAGAAATCAAGTTAGTGTTAGGATATCTGCAAAATTTACTTTGAGTGTGGTTTCCTAGTTATATGTTGGTATACAATTTGGACAGCTTTCTATGACTAGTTCAACTTTGTCCTGACTCCTGACTGCGCTACCATTTTGCTTGCTTCAAAAATTTTATTTCCATTTCCAGGCACAATTATAATCCTGAGCACCTATTTTCACACTCACTGCCCCAAAGAAAAAGTGGATTATATACAGACATTTAAATAAAACGTGAGATGGCTTAAATGACCTAATAGGATAGTCTACCAAGAGAAATAGTGCCACACCAATCGTTGGTACTGTCTACTGCAATAAAACATATAGTGTTTCCTCCTAGGCAGTTCATTCTCTGATATAAGTATGCCCCAGTGGAGATTTTCAGAAACAACATAGTGTCTATGTTCTTCTTGCAGCAGTAGACTGCTGTAAGCATTGTGCTATCAATGAGGAGACACTATCCCTCTCTCTTTTTCTCTCTGCTCTGCACCTTTTGCCATGTCAAATATAGACTAAAACCCACTAGTAGTCTACCACTCTGCAGTGTACAAGTCCCAGTCTTTCTTGGGTCACCATGTGATCTCTTCCATCCTTGCAGATTTATTCCCTTAAGCATCTTCAATGGTGCTCACTTTGCAAAGAGCTTACATTTCCAAAAGAGGACAGTCTTCTCTCTCTATCACCAGCAATGACATCTGCAGTACATAACAGACAGTTCAATGGTAAGTGCTGGTGCCTCACTGCTCCAGATCTGAGTTCTTACCCAGTCATTGTCTGAGTGTAGTTTACCCCCATATTCCAGAAACATGCATTTACTGTAGGTTAGCTGAAAAGTTTTACATCTTCTCTGCTGACTGCTGTTGATGGGAAGAAGAGATATTTGTTGCATGAGTGACATAATTAACACTCAGTTTTCCTGCTTTAATTGATACTTTAGCTGAGGTTGTTACAGCTGAATGCTACAATTATAACCGGAGTCTGAGTTCATCACTTTAGACATTAGTTTATTTTAAGAGAGATGAAACATTTTTAAACAAACTCCACATAAAAACAAGGCAAATTCAAGAATACTTTATCAGTAATTTATGGAAAGATTTAGCACTGAATGTCGGCCACATCACAGCTCCAGCAGGCTGGGTTTGAATTTTGGCCATGTACTGTCTGCGTGGAGTCTTCATGTATGTTCTTCATGTGTCTGTATGGGGTTCTGTGATTTTTTTTTTGTCCACGCCCACAAGCCATGCATGTTAAGCAGCTGTGGTAGTATCCATCCATCCATCCATTTTCCAACCCGCTGAATCCGAACACAGGGTCACGGGAGTCTGCTGGAGCCAATCCCAGCCAACACAGGAACCAATCCTGGGCAGGGTGCCAACCCACCGCAGGCTGTGGTAGTAGTACAGAGAAATTCTTATTTTCCTGTCCAACCAACACACAGATTGGTTACTGTAATCTGGCGTAGTATGAGTTAGTACTGGTATGTCAATGAAAGTTCCTTACAAACGGCTCACATCAAATGGAATATGAAGCCATATTACACGACAAATGGTGATTGTGACAAATTGCAAAAAACATTACTACATTATAGTCCTTAAATAATAAGACATATAAATGTTAAAAGGGATCCTAGATGAGGCTGTGCATTGTTACCCTGAATTATATAAACATGTAAGCATCCTCTCGGACTTGAATAAACAAAATCTGAAAAACTCTGTTTAACAACAAAATTATTGCAAGTCACTCTGAAGTACAAGGTTCCATCTGCTGCCCCAAAGTGATCAGTATGTTAATGTTTCTTTCTGTGGGGAAGTTCTTATTTTTTCTCTTTTATATAAGAGTCCACGGTGGTATGATGACATTACAAGCTTGAGCAACAGTGCATCAAAACTGTCAGCATGTACACTCACCTCGCAAGAACTAATTTGGACTGACCTACTCTTCTGTAGCCTGCTCAGATTTTTGAAGCTTTTACAGTAATTACAAGCAAACAGCTCAGGGCCAAGGACAACATGATGTCTTAGGTCAATACTGATAGATTGGAAGTCTGACAACTCAAGCTAAGATTCATGTTAGTGTTTAAAAGGCTACGTAAATTCCCATACAGTTCTATGGATATCTGATGAGTTATTAAAAATGTGGTAAATTCTCACTTTTAAAATTTAGCAAAAAAAAAAAGAAAGAATGGAAAGCAGTGGGAGCAGTCTAAATGACTATTTTTTTTAAGGAACAAATAACACAATTGCAGTGAAAATTCCATATAGCTCCTTTAATTCATTCAATGTTCATGAATTTTTGTCAATAGAGTAGGATCTTAATAACCTAACTGCGGCATCATAAAAGTGTCTGAGCTACAGAAGTCTTTAATTTTGAGAAGGGCTGAAATGTGTCAGGTTTGTGGTAAAACTTAATATGGATTTGTGAACCTTAAGCACGAGGTGATGGGTGCTGAGCATCCATTCATCCATCCATTTTCTGAGCGTTCATATAAAATTACAAAGTGCCAGGAATGCACAGTAATGCAGCATCCAACAGAGAAAGGCAGGAATGAAACCTGATCTGGGTGTTAAAACATAACAGGGCACCATAACTTACAAATGCCCAAACTCAGTCACACAGGGTCAATTTAGAATTGCCAAAAAGTCTTATCATTCTCACTTTTGGGATGTACATAGGGAGACGATCCCAAGCATGATAAAGATGGACTGCCTCATGAGTCCAACTATTGTGCCGCTATACTGTGTTAAGAATACAGAACCTATGAAATCTCTACACTGGATTTAGTATAATGAAGTTTTGACATTTCATTGTGAAACAAAGCCCATGATGTTCACTTCAGTGCAAATGTCTAAATAATTGAAAATGACCCTTTTTTCTAGGATAGGGGATATACGTCGTAGTATACCATAGACAGAATTTGAACTTTTGACTTTCTGCTTTCAAGACCAATTTTTTACTCCTTAAATCCTTAGCATTTATTTTTTTCTGCTTAATTATTTAATAGTTTTGTCTTGAATTGCACATATCACCTAGACCAAGACTAGTTTGCTAGTCTAACAACTGACCAACTTCAGATTTGCAAGATAACTCCTGCCACTCAGATTTTAACAATGCCCAAAATTTTAATTATTTCTTATTTTTAAATGTTCCCACTTTTTTGAGCAATAGGATTTTGGGTAAGCTCAGCCTGTCCCAGGAGCATCATCAAGTATACTCAATGAACCAAACCAAGTATGGGATACAAGGTGACTTCCAAGACACACTGGAAAACAATCACACACATAGGCTGTGCATTATTATTTTACAGTTACATGTATTTGGGATGTAGATGTAAACCACAGAATAACCACAATCACAGGGAGAACAAGCAATCCAAATATAGATACATTAGACATAGGCCAAGCCTGCAAGTAAATATAGGAACCAACAGGCAATAGAGTTAACAACTTTGCTATCCTCCTCCTCCTTAATGTATTCCTTTATAAATAGTTAGCTAATTACACTGAGATAGTGTGCCTCATAAATGCAATATATAGAAGATGAAGACTATGTTGAAAGCAAAACCAATTCTCTATAAAATATTAAGGCTACATGAAAGAAGCTGTTTGCAGTGTGATTATAAAGGCACTATATATATCTGTGCAATGTTTATTGAAACAAATTTCAAATTTCAAATTTTGCATCCCACATTGATTTCCTTTGATGTTAACATAGCAGTCTCAGATATTGTACACCCAGCTGCAGTGGTCATAAAGTTACAAAGCATTCATCGACAAGCCACAGGCCGCACAAGACAGTGACATCAATGCACAAAAATGACTACTGCCTATCTTCTCTCTGCATGTCGTCTTCCTTGATACTCTTTTAAACATCATTCACCCAAGAAGATGTAAAGACTTGTCAGAAATCAATGAGCCACCCCCCAGCACCACACAATGAACATATCAATATACCGAACCTGCAAAGGCAAATTATTGCATCATATCAGAATCTCATAAACACATTTCATAATATGCAAGTGATTGCTATCTCCAAAACAGCAGACTGTCAATCTATATCCTATAGCAGTAAGACGCACCTCATTATTAAATCCTCAGGAACCTCCTTCTGTGTCTGATTGCTGTAATAGGCTCTGGCGTCCTTCTGTCAAGATGAACGATTGAAAGTTTCAGAGTTTATCTACCGAATTTACACAGTTGTTGTTCAAATCAATAGAACAAGGAGACAAAATGTTTATCCAATTTCAGTTTCACTCAGCATAAACAAACCAGAAATATCCAACCTATGAGTAACACTGCCATATTTACCTATTGGAACACACCCAATTTAAGTAGAAAATGAACTAAACACACCCAGTAAAGGCACAAAATTAAACTAATCTACAATTTTTCAATTTAGTAATTAAAATAATATAATACAGTACAAAAGCTTCCATGCTTAAGGGAGTGTCACCTAGAGGCTAAGGATTTGGAATTTAAACCACAAAGCTGCTGATTCAGTTTCTTCTTCTGAATCCGTGTGTGACATTGGACATGTCCAGTTAACATGCTAAATAAATTTCTAAACAATTGTATAAATGCCCTTTACCTGTGAAGATTCTTAAGAGAGTTTCTGTTATAGACAGGTGCTGTATAAAATAAATATTGTTGAGCAAACCAAACATCCTAATTAATCACCTTGTGAAAAGAGGATAGAATTTAGCAATGCTTTGTAACTTCAAAAGAATGGCTGCATTTACCTTTTTATTTTTTATTTCTTTACTCTTGTTTATTGACTTGTTTGACTTGCTCTGTAGAATTTCTACCCTTTTCATAAGTCTTCTGTCCAGTGACGTCTGATGTTTTGCAATGTACACCATTTCAAAATCCTGCTACCGCTACATGCCATTCCTCTTCTATTGGAATATCAAGAATTTTCCAGTTTCAGACAAATTCAGGCTAACCTAAGAGCTGAACACTTATTAGCTGCCACACAATTCCTTGTTCTATTTTCATTATACACCAACTAAATACTCACCTTTTCTTTAATTTTTTTTTTAAACTGATAACAACTAAACAATATCATGTGTCGATGGTAATTGTTACCCTATACGTTATTTTTCTGATGCATCCATTTGTTTGCTTTTGGGTTGCATCCAACTTGCTCCTATTCCAGCAGCACTGAACACAAGACAGGGACATACTTTGAATTGGATGCCAGACCTGCACAGGGCCTCCATACACCCTTATTCATAGACATTCTGATCTAGAATCACCAATTGACCACAAGATTAGTTACTCTTTTCACGTACCTACACCAAACCAAGCATCAAAACCATTATTAATTAGAAAGTGACGGGCAGAGTTTGTTTTGTTTATTTTGTGCTTTATATCATTGCTTTATAAATCTTTCTGTTTTATTCATTTCTGTGAAAAATAAGCCCTTAGTTTTATAATACTGTACTTTGGTCAAAGTAGTATTATTCTGCATTCATGGATGATTAGAGTACATACTCAATGTAGGCTGAGGACATTTTACTATACGCTTCAATTAAAAGACTGGGTTACGTGTCAACTTATGACGGCTAGTAAACAAATGAATACCAGATATACACTTCATCATTCATACAGCATCTACTCATTTTCTACACCATTTTTCACATTATTACATTGCTCGGAATTATCTACTAACTACAGTATAAACCATTCAATGGAAAGATTTAAAGATAGAAAGGCACACACATATAGTGCCCTCCACTCAATATTGGCAATCCCTGGTAAACAAAAGCAAAATGGGCTGTGAAAAGAGTCACATTTTTAATCCTCTTGATCTTTCACTCAAAATATCAACAATAATCCAAACTTTAACTGATGCAAAACAATCAAAGGAAAAAAGAAACTCTTATTACAATGACATGATCATGTCACGCTTTACCTTTCATTGTTCTGTGAATGGTGTACCAGAAAATTAATGATTATTTGCTTGCTATTTGAAATTGAATTAGAAAGATATGTCTGAGCGATTGATTTGTGCTATTTATATTTTTTTAGTTCAATGCTTTTATGATTGTAAGTGAGGACATTGTTCATTTTTGAGATAGTGTCCAGGGGTTCAGAACTGAAACAGTTCATATTTTATATTTGTTAAACTCCTAGTAGTAACAGTAGTCACATCAATAGTAACACCAGCTTTGCTGTTTTAACATTTTATAAATATGTATTTAATATACTTTCTTCCATAGGACTATCGCTGAATGCTGTTTAAAGTCATTCACATCACAGTACACTGTTAAATTTTAAGGAGAATGTAATTCAACAAACGTAACACTGCAAAAAAAGGCAAGATTGTGGCATAAGCAGTTTTTCATTCACCACTGAGCAATCCTGCCTAAAGAGTCTCTGAGTCAGCCTTAAGACAGTTGCCTCCTACATAAACAATACACAGACTCAAATGAGCGGGGTGCTTTCGAGAAGGTCAGCAAGAAGCAGGATTGCTACTATTGCTTTCACAAGATCAGAAACCTTGTCTTGAGAGAATCAGCAGCAGTCAAAGCTGTGGCTGTCCACAGAGACCCGACAAATCGATCAAATACGAGAACAAAGAGAGGAAACAAACGCATTTTCAAAATTATTTTATTCCTTGCCAGTTTAAGCTGCACCCCTGCTCCCTGTTTCATTCCTCAAAGGCTTTGTTGTTTTGTATCACAAATCAATTTAAGTGTCTGTCTTGTTTTCTGAAGGTGTTCCGCTATTAAAGAGGCTAGAATACAGGAGCTCATTCATAGACTTGCTTATTTTAAAAACAGAAAAATCAAAGCTTCATGAAGAAAAATATAAAATTGCTAAGGTAAGTTCATACTCATGTTCGATTGCAACCAGAAATATGACCTTTTTCGCATGTAATTTTTTTGTATTTTTGCAGGCTGGACAATCAACAAATAACACATAACTGGGAGCCACACACGGCAGAAATAAAAAGCATTTTCAAAGAACACAATTTCATGTACGTGTATTTTTATTCTTTCAAAATTGTCCTGCAGCAAAAATCCCTACCCCCATCATAGTTCAGCGCTTATGCTCCATATTCCCACCCTATCAGTTACTGTTACTGTATCATCATATGTAGGAGTAAAAAAGCTGAATAAAGACCCAGGAGCTGAATGTGGGAAGTTTGGTAGTGCTGGTTCTCAGCTCACACCCCCTCCTTCTGATAAACAATTCATTCATCCATATCAGCTATAGTCACACAGGGGTATTGAGGTTATCAGTGGATTATTTACAATAGCAGTTCTGCAAAAAGTAGCAAACCTGATAGAGTCCACCTAAAAAAATCTGCTCGAGGCTAGTGTCTAAGCGTGATTTCCCCACAAAATCACTTCATTTTATTTCAAATACCACCAAAGTTGATATCACATTCATTTTATTATCCACATGGATTTGACCATTATAGATTTCAGAAAAATTGCTGCTGTGTATTTGGATGTTACGATAACATTTGGTACTTTATTATGGAGGCATGCCCTGCTTATATTAGTACTAAATAATAATATGTATTTACAGTATAGTATATACAGTAGTAATAAATATTCTATACATGATGACTACAAAGCTACACATGAAAAAAGAGACTCAAAATATAGAAAATATACACTTTTTAATATAAAGGCAAAGGCAATAGATAGATAGATAGATAGATAGATAGATAGATAGATAGATAGATAGATAGATAGATAGATACTTTATTAATCCCAAGGGGAAATTCACAATAAAATAACTGGAAAACATTAAAATCCATCTGAGGTATTATTATGTTCACCAGCAAGTGGTTCCACACATTTTACAACACTTAATGTAAAAATTAAATGTTTCCGGCTCAATGTCCTAACTCAACCATTTTTATGTTTCTACCAGCAACCTTTTGGTCTTTTTAGGGCTTAATGAGAAGCTGTGTGTACTAATGCTAACAGCAAACGGCTTAAATATTGTAGATCTCGGCTTCAAATGTCAGCACAACTACTGTGAGCCAGCAGGTGAACAGGTCGCCATGTCTCTGGCTTGGAATAGAAATCTGAATGGCTTAAAATGGAGCTTTGGCTGTCTTCTGTGTTTTCAATAAACATGTTCTAGTTTAGCAATGCTGTGTAATTATGTGGTCCATACAGTGGAAATAATAAGGTTAAAGTTAAAAAAGCTATTATTGTATCAGTTGGCGTTAAGGGACCTAAGGTAATGTCTCCTGGAGATACACAGAGAAAAAAAAAAAGAAATGTTAAGTCCCCATATTGCAGAGTATGGCTCGAAACTATGGAACCAACTATTTTGAGAACATAAGAATTAAAGAGAGACAGAAGATGGGGCAGATGTGAGCTAAATTTGCCCAACCTGGTAAGTGGCAGTAGAGCAGCGATATCTGGACTACATGAGTAGAATTAGGAGACCAGCTATATCAGGGACTCTGACTTGAACGCCCTGGAATTTTGGAAGGTGTCCTTGACTTAAGTACTTTAAGAAGGCTCAGGAGTAATACTTGTGGCAAGAGTAAAGGCTATTCCATAGATGTAGTGAGTTGAAAATTGAGAGTTTAGTTAAAGGTTAGGAAGGAAAATTTCTAATAATTTTACAGGATGAGGAAAAAAGAAAGTGTGAGAGACAGATGGGCAGATGGAGTAAAAATGTGCAACAGACAAGTGAAAATGGAGAGTACTGGAAAAAATGGGGAAGTCACGCCACCAGGTAGTCTGGAAAACAAACTGTCATTAAAGACCTAGAATTAAAGCAATTTTTCATAATTTTTGTTGTTAACTTCATTATTTTGTGCTGTACCTTAGATCATCCTTACTCCTCTATTAAAGTTTCTCATGGCTGAATTCAAGCTTTCTACTATACGATGGTGTGCTGGGGAGGCAGCATAAAGAAGAGGGACGCCTCACGCCTGGACCTACTGGTGTGGAAGGCAGGCTTTATTGTAGGCACGGAGCTGGACAGTTTGACATCTGTGGCAGAGCGACAGGCGCTGAGCAGGCCCCTATCAATCATGGAGAATCCATTGCATCCACTGAACAGTATCATCTCCAGACAGAGGAGCAGCTTCAGCTTTTTATTGCTTTTTATCAGTATGCTGCTGCTGGAGTATGTGAATTTCCACTTGGGATTAATAAAGTATCTATCTATCTATCTATCTATCTATCTATCTATCTATCTATCTATCTATCTATCTATCTATCTATCTATCTATATTTTTCTTCTGCAATAAAATTTGTATTGAAATCAAAAATGTAAAATGTAATTAGAATTGAATGTTTCCAGTAAAGAAGGTACAACAAAACTCTACCAATGATAACGGCCCTTCCCAATGAATAAAATGTAATTCAATAACTGTCAGGAGGGGAAAAACAAAAAAAGAAAATACTGTTGTTAGGAAGGGTCTGGAAAGTAGAATACAGACAGAAAGAGGAAAAATTGTGAACCAGATGGTCTCAACTACTGGTCACCTGCCATCTAGTCACACAGAAGACGAACCAAACATGACCATTTATTAAAATTAGAGCTGGACAACCCAATAATCTGCAGTGCAGAGGCCTCACAAATAGCTCCCGACTCATATTTAACTAACTAGTTAAAACACTAAATGAAAGGATCAATTATTCATTTGATAGCCACAAAGAAGCTGAAATTGATCTTATACGCAAAAGGAAAATCTCTTTTATAAAGCATATAATTTACTCACTAGTAATTATTAAATAATGATATAACAAAACATTTACCAATACATTTTTAACGATAGGCACAAAAATATTGCTTTTGGAGCCAGCGTGGTAGTGTAATGATAGACGCTACTGGGGGACACACAGCAGGTTTGATTCCCAGTATAGTCACTGTCTATGCAGAGTACACACATTGTGCTTTTGCCATGTTGTCCTGTCTGGGTGCTCTGTAAATTGGCCAAGGGTGTGTGTGAGAGATGGCTTTTCAGCTAGGTTTGGGACTAATACTTTTGAAATAAACTGCCTACCACATTCTATCTGAAAAATTAGGTTACCAAAATTGATGGATGGAATGGATATGGTATTGTCATGAATAATGAGTCACATGAAGCCAGAAGAGCTGAAGAGTACCTAAACCATGATTCTCAAATCTAAAATGTGTCCGCAGCAAGACTAACATATTCTAAACCAGTGCTGCTCAACTCAGGTCTTTGTGGTTCAATGAAGCTGCTATTTTTTATAGGTACTGATCTCTTAATCACTGGATTGTATTCCAAATTAAATAGTAATTGGCTGTGATTATACTCATGGGTAGAAGACTCCGCTTTCCTTTTTAATTTGGATGGCATGCAGAATAGAAGAAGAGCTGTTTGCTGAGTAGAATGTGTCAGAACTCCAGCAGACAACAACCTCATTAGAGAACTGTTTTCATAAAATGTAAACTAACTGTCAGCAGGCATTTCAATTCTTAATTCACATTATAAGGCAATCAGATTTTACATTTTCTTTTTGTGAAAATATAATGTATAGCTATTTATATCAAACTCTTTAACATTTTACATAACAAAGTAACTTAGGTTGGTTTCAGGAATGGGAGTTTATTCAGTCATCTACTGTACATTAGAGGGTGGCATTCACTTTAACTGGGACACTCACTTTGGATAAAACAAAGCTGAAATATGAACCCCAATTTATTTATGTGCTATAGCTATAATTGTATGTATTTGTATGGGAAGTCTTGCTTAGACTGCAAGACCAGAGCCAGAAAAAAGTTTCTTTAGGTCATTGTAATAATAATAATTCTTCGCATTTATGTAGCGCTTTTCTCACTAATCAAAGCGCTCAGCAATTTCAGGTTAAAGGGCCTTGCTCAAGGGCCCAACAGAGCAGAGTCTCTTTTGGCATTTACGGGATTCGAACCGGCAACCTTCAGATTGCCAGTACAGATCCCTAGTAACCTGGGCATTTATACCCTTCCATAAGTAACTCTTATTTCAAGTCAAATGCATTTGCCTCGCCCTCCCAGAATGGTCAAAACGAGAAATGTTGTGTAAATGACAAGTGGAGTTATCATTAAAGATTTCTGGAATGTTTGCTGAACTGTATAGGCTATGAAGAAGTACACAGTTATGAATGTATTTTGGAACTTTAGGCAAATTCCAGTTTCTGAAGTAATGTGTCATTCCCTGCCAGAACACCTAATATGAGGCCCCCCCTAATGTGGAAGAAAACATGTCTTTACAATGAATAAGTGAAAGCGATCTGTCTGGCCGCGTCTGCACTTGTCCAAATTTTTGTGCATGCTGACAAAATATGTGGTGTAACTCTGTACAAATGTAATCTTTGAAATAGGAAGCTTTCCTCTAAGACTGACATTTCTTGTCATACCAGATTTTCCAAATAGAAGAGGCATGCACCTCAATTACAGGTTTGATTACACAATGTTCTGGAAAAGAAAAAAAGATCAGTTACATCCGTCCTGTCCTCCCCACTGCACTGATCTACGTTGATGCTTACAAGTGGGCTCTCCATAATCCGTGGCTGTTGCTAAGTTTTGACGCAAAGGAAATGCTCACTAACTTTATGAGTATCCCTTGGGCTAACATGTACACATTTGTGTTTAATTGAATTTTATTTTGTTGTTGGTGCTGTTTTTTTGTTATTAGCTTTTCATTCCTTTTCTCATTGCCGAGTCAAAACAAACTCGTCAGATTACTTCTCCATACAAACGATTCACAGCGGCTGAAACTGACACACTGAATTTGTTATCAAGCCTGTTCAAAGGCTACCTGTCAAATAAGAGACATGTTATGAAACTTTGCACACTCTAGTGATTACAGACCTTGAGTGAACCTTTACAGGTTGTCCCACATGGCATTCAACATGGAAGAAATAAACTGCAGGGGAAACAAGTTTTAAATGTACAAACTGAAGGTCTATGCCATTAGTGAAAATTACTAAGAGGAAAACATAAAATACATTAAATGGCCTACCTTTTAAATGTTGACCAAATGAAGAATATGTGTGGCTTATTTTAAGACAATTACATACTGCTGCCAGTGGTCTTATACGTTACAAAGAAAGCTTGCTATTTCAGTTCAGCTTCACTTCAGCTTCATAATGACGGAATTATATTTATTCTAATTTGTTTGCTCTGCATGTGAGGCTCCCTGCTCTGAGAAACATAAGAAAGGTCTTTTTCTGTATTTGCACCGCTAACCTTTCAGTGACTCAAATTCAGAGAAAATAAGAAAATAAACAGCAGTGACAGACCAGTGCTAGAGGGGAACACCTTTTCAATGCAAACAAGTTGCCTGCTCAGGAATGTCTGACATTTTCTGCGCTCTGTCACCATCCATCAGCAGCTCCTGAATTCCATCAAACATATTCTTCTGCAAAAAAAAACCCACAGTGCAGAGCTTTTTCATTGCCCCTCTGTGGGGTTTGAGGAGAGTGCGCCGTTCATTTTCACAGTCGCCAGGTGCTCTGTGCCATCTTTTTAAAGACATGCTTGGATTATGATTGCACTGAGAAGATGGAAAGAAAACAGGGGC
Organism: Polypterus senegalus; assembly: GCF_016835505.1. Taxonomy (NCBI): domain Eukaryota; kingdom Metazoa; phylum Chordata; class Cladistia; order Polypteriformes; family Polypteridae; genus Polypterus; species Polypterus senegalus. Next base: position 72,823,076 of record NC_053160.1, on the reverse strand, counting down.
CTTACAGTTCAATATAGTATTTATCTGGATTTTCAGGACCACACACAAAAAGTGTGACTGATGAAAAGGTGTGCTTTCTGAGTTGAAACCTCACAAAATGATAATGACACTGCCAATATCAGGTAAAGTTTGGTGTTTTATAAATACAGACGGTGGAGTGGTTTAGGCTGTTATTTCAAATCAACGGGTTTCTAAGTTTGATTTCTTGCCTGGACACTCTCTTCTGGGTCACTCCAAGTGGGGAACAGAATCTTTTCATATCTCAAAGGACAAGGAGGTGAGGACCAGGAGGCAAAGCTTTTGAAAGAACAAAACTCAACGTTCACAAAAACAAGTGACAGTCAGAAGCGACTAGCCAGAGTACCAAACGTCAGAGCACAATTTATAAAGACAAGGTTAAAAGTAGAAAATCATGACTACTTAAAAATCCTTTCCTTGATTAGTTAGGTGCACTGATAAATTGAATAACAGAATATCCAGAAACCTGAATGACGACTGTCTCTCATTGCCAATCTTAAAGAGTCGCTGGTTGATGTTGCAGCGAACACATGATGGCAACAAAACAAGTCACAGTTTCTACAAAATGGGGATGACATGGTAACACCAAACATATAATAAAAAATAAATTCCATAAAACTAAAATGATGTTCCCTCTTTCCATTCCATGTCCATTTGAGTTTTGTTTAGTTACCCAAGTTTCTTTCGCAACCAAAAGATGTAAACATTAAGTTAATCATCAACTCTAAATTTCCTCAGTCTGGATGCATGCCCTATGTTGAGCTTAAGTTCTGTCTAGGACTGATTTCTTCTTTGTGGCTTTTGTTATCACATAGAAATTCACCCGAAAATCTTAATGTGGTAGTAATTTTGAGAGTTAGTGGTATCAAGCTTCCAGATAGTTACTTGTAGTATAGACACAATGCTGGAAGAAGAAAGACAGTGACCAAATAGGTGTGGTTGTCTACACCCGCCAAGAACCTGATAAAATGGTTTCAAGGCAATTGCCTTTACTTATGTAAACATTTCATATAAAACATACAAATCCATGACTTTCTGCTTTCCCATAAACATGCACTTGTTAATTATGCTTCCTTTCAAAAGTGGTTAAGTGTAAGCTCAAGTTGGACTTAGATGATAAATCTGAAATCTTTCAATTCATAGTAGCATATGGGTTTTGCATAGGAAAACAGTGTAGGTCCAAGCTAGAATTAGCTCATAAATCTAAAATCTTTCAGTTGGTAGCAGCATAAGGGTTTAGCATCAGAGAACATTAATAAATTTTATTTTAAAGACTGAAACATAATGCTGCATGATTTTCTAAAGTTCTTCTGGTGTGTAAAATGCCTATATAACTCTGTTAGGTAACAACACAATACACTGCCTTCTTATGATTCGTCAAAATAAATTAAAAAGCTAATTTGCTTTTGTCTTTGATGCTCAAACATTATCTCATCTTCTAGTGTAATGTTATATATAGAGAAAAGCTTGACTACACTGAATCCTAAAATGAAAAAATGCTTAATAGGTGTCAAAAGAACAGCACTGGTTATAAATCAGCTTCAATGAATAGATAGATGGGTAGGTTTTTCTGTATTCTGTACCATATAAAATGCATGCAATCCAAACAAAAGTAAAACTGTGGTGTGACTGAACTTTAGAAATGTAAGACATAAGCCTGGCACCTAATCTCATACAATCTCACTTAACGCTGAGCCAACTTAAAGTTGCTAATTAACCTCGGCTACATATCTTCAGGATGTGGGAGGAAATTGGAGTAACCATGGATAATTCGCACAAACACAGGCTGGAACATACTTTCTGTGTTTAGACACTAAGGCTCATCACTGCACCACTCTGCAGTCAAACTGTAAATCAGATTTTACAAAAATTCAAATGAATTAAATGAATAATATTATAAAACATAACAAATTTTGCCAGACAAAACTATTTTCAATCAATGAATCAACAATATAGTCTATATTCAATTTATAATCATGACTGACTATACTTAATGAATGGGAGGATGAACATCTTATCAACCCTGCTCCCAGGCGTCTGCAGTATAAGAAGGTTTTTATTTCAGGCTATTTGCTCTCTGTTATCAGACCCCTTAGTTAATTTAATTTCTTCCACTTTATTGGTGTTTCTTCACTCGGGCTGTGGAAAATTAGCAAAAAGTAATTTTATTTTTTATGATACTTAGTTCTAATTCAATAATTGACTCTCTAAAATGAGAGACAGTATTTTGGGATTTAAAAATAATAACAAGGAGGCAAACTTCAGGGAAGAGACTGAATGAAACTACATTAACTGCTTTTCCAAAGTATATACTATTTTTGTGTCTCCTGAAAGAAATAAACATTTTCAGTCATATAGCCAAAAAAAACATTCTTAACAAATAATCCAAAAAAAAAAACTAATACAATTTTGTTAACAGAAATTCTGAAAACATTTGTTTAATTTCCCATTAAGTTAAAAAAGTTTATAATGAGTGCAGAAAAGATAATATGCAAGTAAATAGGAAATAATGAAGGTTTGCAAGACAAAACATTCATAATTTATCACCACCATAAAATCATGAAGTCATAAAGAAAGCTGCATTTCTTTATGACTTCATAAACGATCAACCAGTATTTATTTGTAATAAGAACTGATTGACAATGTGTAGAATTATAGTACCTTCAGTGTTCTAGGTTGAAGTCCTGACCCAGTAACTTTGTGCATGTTTTCCTTTTATACTTTGGGTCCTTCAGATGTTCAAATTATGCTAAATTTCCACCATGAATTTAATCAGTAGGAGTGAGTGAATGAATAAGTGTGTGCTTGAATGTGGGCTGTGATGGAATTGTGTCTATTACCAGGACTCCATTATGTGATCCACCTTCTGGAACAAATAGGTTGAGAAACTGAATGCCTTCAGAATTAGCACTGCTGCACTAACATGTACATTATATTTAATGTTGATCCATTCATCCATTTTGTGAAGCCAGTTTTTCCAGTATGGGTATGTTGGGAGCCCATGAGATATAAGTCATGAATCACTGGTGGGTAAGACTCCATTCTATCGCAGAATAGGGGCAGTGTTTACTAAATCAAACAATACATGTATTCAGTGAGGCAACTGAAATTGCCACTGTTTTAGAATTTTCTCCCACATGGCATGTCTATCAGTACAACACATAACATTAAACAGTTATGCTCCAACTAGCCTACTTTTTTTGGGTGGGTGATTGTCTTGCATCCAAAATTGCTAAACAATTATATAAAATAGGTACAGTAAATGGATGGACGTTTTCTGTGTTACATATTAAAAGAGTAACATGCATTGATGTAACTCTGATGCAACACTCCACATGTTTTTAAATCTGAAGAAAATAAATGGTGTCTTATCATACTCTGTGAATTTGATGTACAGTATAAGTGATAATGTTTGTTGGTACCATTTATGTAATGGCAATTAAAAATGTTTGCTAGAAAGTGTAACAGTCATGTCTGAAAACTCTGAAGGTCCTTCAAAATGCTCACTAAACAGAACTGATAAGGGAGAACAAGGCCAAATACCAGACGAGGAAAAATCTGCTTCAAGATGCTGTGTGTGAAACTAAGATTGACAGCTAATCCGGGGAAAGGACAAAAAGTTTAAGTACGTTATAAATCGGGCATTTGGAAAGTAGCTAAAGGATTACAACATGTGATAAGAAAGCAGTCAGTAAGCACCAAGTGCATATACATCAAAATCATCCAATTTATCAAAAACGCTTATTTAAACAAAAAGTCATTTATATTGAAATGCAAAGCAGTTTCTTCAAGACTTTCCAGGTGGAGAAGGAAGGCATACTAAAAAAAATGAAAGACTAAGTGAGTGTGTGCTTTTGTCTTTCTTGGATTTCAATTTTTCTCCACTTAGTCCTTTACAAAAGACAGATGTGACCAAACTGTTTATGCTGGGATTCCTCTTTTTTGGCAGTGAATGACACCTCTGATTGGCTTAGAAACAGTCAAGGAAAGAACATATCCTGCACGTGCCTCAAACTACTCTTCTTTTCTGGATTCTTTTTCAGTAAACAGCAGTAGAAATGTTTGATAAATGGGTCCTGAGAGATTAGTTTTGATTTTCTAAAGACTGCATAGCTTGCAGGCACACGACAGTCCATCAATATCACGAGCTGGCAAGCTGAAAGAATAGAGAAAGGCTAGCAGATAGCATACATCTGCTTGCTAATAGCCACACAGGACCAATCATCGAGTCCACCCCTTCACAGCCCTTACCCCCAGCACAGCCTACAGGACTGGCTTCATTGACAGGTTGGTCCACCAACAGATGGCACCCACTATTGGCATTACTGGGTGCTGGCCATAATATTTGGCCTTAAACAAAAACAGCTACTCGACATAGACATTGATCTGGGATCCTGAGTATCAGGTAGAACACATTTTAGAAAATATAATTTCAACAACTATTAATGTTTTAAGTGTTTTTTTTCTTTCCTTAGCATTTGGCAGTAACTACATCCATATATCATCAGCAAAATATACAGCAGCTGGTAAAAGCTTGGAAATGGACAGTAATGTAGTTCCCTGTTCACTTTAGTTATTATGCTTCTAAATCATAATACATGTTTCCCTGACCTGTGATTTATATTAGAGGTTTCCTGATTCTGACATTTAATTTTATCTGATTTATCAGCATTTGTCTTAAAGAAACTCCAACTAAAGAAAATGAGCTTCTCCACGAATATAAATAAGCACCAAGCATAAAAATATGAAGTACCTTATGACACAAACTTAGGTTAATTGATGCTGCAAAAACAGCTTGCACTGCAGTGTAAAGGCAATGAACACATTGAAGAATTACTACATAAAGGTGAAACAAATCTCCATAAACATATTTAAACGCAAATACATATCACAGTTTGCTCCACCTGCTCCTGCTAGACCTTTGGAAGTGTAGGGGAACCACTGGGGAAGAGTTAAAGACCTCTAGCTGCTTCAGAGTTTATTATTTTTACTCTCCTAAGGCCATACCAGAAATAAAAAGTCCAAGACATACCCAAAGAACCCCTAGATGTTTAACAACCCTAGCTCCAGCTGGTAAGAATGAAACAGGAGCTAAACAACCATCCTGGAAAGGAACTCAGTTTAAGAGGTTATTCTGGACATTGCAAGGTGAAGATTAATGCTAAAGCCCCATTTGTGCACTCTAAGCCCAAACGTTTAATTTTTTTTTCTTAAGTTTGACCTGATTTGTTTCTAAATTAACCTCTGTTAGCCCTGGTGGTCTGGCACAAATACTGCGTACAAATACAACCCAATCACATTCATCCGAACTCAAACATAAGGAGAACTGCAGAATACTTAAGTGTCACATTCTGAAATGCCTCCCAACATGGGCACTTTTGGTCAGAAAGGTGAAAGCAATGCCTCTTTATAGCTTATGAAAACACTTTACAGAACTAATTTAAACATCTTAATACTTCGGTGTGCAAAACCTATAATGTGTATAAGCTAACTAACTCTCTGGTTTTATAGAATTTACTCAGTTTTGTCATCAGAATAAATGTCTTCAGGTGGTGACAGGTTATACAAGTATCTAAATGTTCGTGAAGACAAGATTTTATTAAAAGTGAACTTTTGCAAACTGAAAAAAACAAACTGTCTGGTACACTATACATCTACTACTTTATAAGGACAAGTAGCTAATTGTGTATTAAATTATTACAGGTTTTATTAATGTGTGCTAACAGATAAAGAAAAGAATAGCAAAAGAGTCTAACCCTAACCCTAATCACTTTCACCAGATGGTGTATTTGATAAAATACTTTTAATAGACCATAGTCTATTGATAATCGTTTTTCAAACTGTACATGATATTTTTTTTTTTTTTTACATTTTGGCACTGCTGCCTCATTACTCTAGGGCTCTAGGTTTGACTCTCTGGCTGGTCACAGTTTGTGTGGCATTTGCACATTCTTTCTGTATCTGCCCAGGTGTTCCTGTTAAATCCTAAATATATGCATGCCGGGTTAAAGTGTGAGTCTATACTGCCCCAGTAAGAGTTAGTGTGTGTGTGTGTGTTTGTATGAGCATGCTAGGCCCAGAAGGGGTTTGGTGGTCCTTTTGGATTTTCCAATTCTCTCCAGCATCCTCCCAACTACAGTTTTTACTTTCCGCAGTTGACCATAGTTATTTTTATTAAGCTGGACATTTTGATTCTCTACTGTTTTATATAGCTATTTTATAAATAATTGTTTTTTTAGTTTTTCATTTCTTTTGTAACTCTGTTTATACACTGTTATTGTAAAAAAACCTGAGATACTTTCATGTACGAAAATGCTATATAAATAAGTGTTATTAATAATTCTTTACATTTATATAGCACTTTTTTCACTACTCAAAGTGCTCCATCCCACTTTTCACCTTATGTTCCCTATCCTTGTAAAAACAGTATAAGTAAATGGATATATGGATGGCTATTGTGGATATAGATGGATATATGGATGGTTATTAGGTTTATTACATTTATACAGAGTATCAGAAAATGGATATGTGGCTGCCCTATGAAGTATAAGTCTTTTTTTTTTTGTCTTGTTACTGATGGAACACTTGTTCCATTTATTTACTTTCACGTGGTTGACACATTTAAGTCTTTATGCAGATTTTCTACAATCGATTTTTTTTAAGTTGTCAGTTTCAGTAATGATATCTCTCTATTAAACAGTCAAAACGTATTGAAGTTATTTACCAAATAGTGGGTGTTCAGACTCTGCAGGGAAAATACTGATGCTGGTTTTTATTTCAAAACACAGGTAGGCGGTATGGTCAGAGTTATTCATTTTTAATAAAAGCAATGTTACAAATGAAGGTTAGTGTTAACATTTAACAACTCATTAAACTCTGGCATGATCATTAGAGGACTTAAATATCAATATTTTAAATTTATCTTTTTAAATCATCCATCCATCCATTCTCAAACCTGCTTATACCCTGAGCAAAGTTGCAAGGAAGCTGGAGCCTATCCCAGAGAGTTTAGGGTACAAGGCAGGATTAACCCCTTGTCAGGTAGGGTGCCAGTCAATGGAAGGACCAACAAACACACACTAGGGCCAGGTTAGCAATGAAAATTCACCTAATCTGCATGTATTTGGACTATATGTGGAAACCAGAGTACCTGGAGGAAACTCATGTTAACACAGGGTGAATGTGCAAACTCCACACAGGAAGAACATTGGATGTGCCCCGAGTCTCCGTGCTGTGAGGCAGTAGTCCTACATATGAGCTACCCCTTTACAAAAATAGCACTTTTGCTTGCACAGAAATATGTTTTTGGGATAACTCCATAAAATGCAGAGCCATAAAGGCATTATATGCGTTTACTGGAAATGCATACAATTGAGACATCTTTGTATTTACATGTGGAATCAAGTTAATAGACATTCTTATGAAGAACCTAGGAATACATAATATTCTGCATACTTCTTTTTATTAGTAATATAAAATACTGGTTGTGTAAAGGCCTAAGACATTCCACCATTATTATATAAATGTAATTCCCAATAATGTTTGTAATTTCCCAAATGTGAGCTGTTCTTCAAAAGCAGCATTTGAACAAGAATCTTCATTATTTACAGAGATCATTTTAATATAATCTTCAAAAAATAGTAGTCTCTAAAAGGCTGGTGAAGCAAGAATATAGATAATTAATTCCATCACTGATTTAGTTCGAAGTCAGATTGTTTCAGTAATAATGTGAGACTTGGAATGTGGCAAACCCATCACCCTTACAACATTGTCCTCCATGTTTAATGAAAAAAGATGCATTTTGCTTCTCTGTTGCTTATATATCACAGTGTCTGCACCTGTATGTTTCATTACAACTTCATTATAATTACCAATTAGAAATTCTCATGTTGGGCAAGTCTTAACAAAAATCTTTTTTTTTTCTTTGATAGACATCATAGTGCAGTAAGAGGCTATATATCTGCAAATAGATCTATTTAAAGCTTTACTAAGAAGGAAAAAAGAATGGATAATTTTACCACTAACACAAATCTTTGTGAGCACAATCTGGCTCTGCTGAGTGTTTTACAAAGCATTTAATTTTGTATCACACTGGCAGTTGGAATAATAAATAAGGATGTGTGCTTTTAATTCTCATTATGCTGCCAGCATCTCCACTGAAATACAGCAAATGATATAAGGCCTTGTATGATGGCAGGGAGATATAGAGAACCCTGGTAACTAATAATGGAATTTGGGAGGTAAGTCCTCCTGCCTCATAGCTTCAGGGGCTTGATTTGTCGTCTTGTTTGCATGCTCTGATTTCTCTGATAACTCTGGTTTTCACCTACAGCTCAAAGCCATTCATTTTAGGATAACTGGGCACCTTGTACTAAGTGGACAAAATTGTGAATAAGAGTGTCAGTGCCCTAACTTGCACATGGGTAAAACAGCCGTGGACTCAATAACATCCTTAACTGCAAAAAGTCAGTTCAGAAAATAAATGGATGGAGTATTGTGATGGTGCCCCAAAGTTGATAAATGCCCAAATCTGATCCAGAGTATATACTGTATTACTAACTCCACTTCTACAATGGATTCATATATTCGACTTGACTTTGAGATGACAATTTACGAAAATGCAGAGCAAGATGTGGGTCACTTAGAAAGACAGACAGACAGAGAGATTAATAGTTTATCAGCCTTCATCTGCTTAGTAACATATCCAAAAACTGCATAGAAGTAGGTTTATGAGGTATGCCAGTACTTTTTAAAACAGTACAGTACCAGCACTTAATTTATTTTAGTACCAGAAGTTCAGTTGTTTATTAGCATTATTGGAACATCAAGATGGGCCATCCACCCCACCCCTCACTCCATGATTGTTCAATTGAATACAGAGATTATAGCTAACTTCAATAACCAAGGGAGCCCCACACACCTGCTCTTCAAATATATATTTACATATAAACACGCTTGGATGTTACAATGGAGATCCACCCCGCATCCTCACTCTTCTTAATAATTTGTGCCGTGCAACGAAGAGTGAGGTGCACACATTTTCAGGTAGGGGCAATGAAGCAGCTGTGAGATGGGTAGGAGGGAGTTATCTGTGATTTCCTTCAGTACGGTTTTGGTAGCAGTACTGAGGCCCAAAAGCTGGTATCAAAACTAAAATTAAAATTTTAATACAGATCCAATACTACTTAGAATACACCCAAGTCTAAACAGTTAAATAAATAAACAGGATTCCTGACTAGCCAATAAATGCCCAGAGTAATACCCACCCCTGTACCATTTGAAAATGCTGTACTGATTGCACTGTTGTTCATGTTGTCTCCATATACAAATCTGAAAGTCATCAGTTTCCATTAAAATGAACTCAAGAACAGTTCATAGTCATTCTAAATTAGAATATATATTTAAGGTCTTAACTATCTTTTCTTATAGTTCTTATGGGAAAAGCAGGGCTGAAGACTGATGCATAGCAAATCATGTTTAAAAAAAATGATTGGAGATCTTGCTGTTTCTGGGGTTTATTTGTGCCTCTGTACCCAGAGCTACCAAAATGGATACTGGGCTCTGTGCTCTTGAAAAGGATTAAACTGGTTAAATAATAGATGGATATATGGATGAACAGTACAATGTTAAACTTGCTCAAACGAATTTTTGGGTTTGGAAGCAAACTACAGAAAACACATTTTACTAGAGTTTTGCAGTTAACAATATACGCAACTTCAGTTCTTATTTATTTTGCTTTCATTTAAAAACATGCTCACAGAAGCATCAATGGAGTACATTTCTTCCAAATGAAAGACAAACACCATTGACTCTCAATTAACAGAAGCCTGTTTTAGAAATACTTTCAGCAGGGTGTTTGCAGTATTAGATCACAGCTGTCAAAGCATTCAAGATTCAAGAAGATTGACAAGTTAGGGACTAAGCACACATCCAATTGATAATGGATACTGTTTTTTAAAAGGGTAAAAAAAAGCTGAGTCTGCCTGGATCTAGCAATTCCAACAGTGAATTTGGACATATCCAATTTCATGTGTTCCCGACAACAGTTTTAGGAACCCACTGCTCGCCTAAATGGCATTGCTTTACATACAAAACAAACAATAGAGGGAGGCTATTATGTATACAAAAGCCAGAACACCACAAGACACCTGTTTTCCATCTAACACTCCAGCGGCTGTTCATGCTAATTGTCGATCACATCTGAAGAATGTTTATGGTTAAACTTTTACCATGGCCCTGCTTGTTTGGGTATCAGGGACAATTAGAACGTCATTGCATTAGCTCTTATTTTAATAAAATTCAAGTTATAAGAAAAACATGGTACGTATCCTAGTGAAATGATATTCTTAAATTAGAAATCTAACCTTATCATTGAATATATAACTGTTATGGGTAGTAGGCCAAAAAGGGCATCCACTTCTTGAAAAACAGTGTAAGAAATGCTAGGACTCTGCCAAGTAAAATGAAGGTAATTGTGACAAAGCACATCATGCTCATATAGACTTTTGGGGGCCTAACTATCCATTCAAGTCGAGCTAAAGAAACTCACTCTGGAAAATACGCAGAAGCGTTTTGCAATGACAACAGTATAAAAAAAGACAGATGTAGAGGTTTTGTATTCTTCAAAGAGCAGCCATTCTGACACTTCATAAATTACAGTGTCATCCTCTTACATTGAAACCTTGTCACCATCCTCTGAATAATTTCTGTGAATAACTGCCACGGTATTCTCCCTTTTCAGGACTTTCAAAACAGGCAATTAAAAATCACAGCATGGTAACATCAATTAACCTTATGAAAATGTAATTATCATTTAAAAATCTGTCCCTAAAAAGGAAGATGTACGGGAGCCTGCACTGGGCTATCACTTCTGAGATTCTATACTACCGCGACATCTTTATCATGGTTTGGCATGAATTCCAGTGTTAGGATTTATTATGACATAACAGCTTTTGTGTAATTCTAATTCATTAATGTTGGCCTAACCAATAGAGTCTGATTTTAGTCATGATGCTGAGGAGGGAAAACCCCCAAAATTTAAAATGTCTGTATCCTGTGGGATGATTGACTACATTATCAAAAAGCATTATGGTGTCAGTCATAACATTCTGTTTGCCTTTTTTTTATAGCTTAAAGCTTGCTTATCATGTTCGTTTGTGAAACATTCAGCATGCCAGCCACTTGTCTTTAATGCAAAACTGCCTGTCATTCTCTTTATATAGTTTCATCAAGAATGAAAAAGCTTTTTTTCTGCTTCTGCTTTCTTTGCTGATAACGGAAAATAGAAGTGTTTGTATTAGTGAGATTCCAGTAGGCCAAGCTAAAGTGTTCTCTTCCATCTACAGTATGTGATTTCCAGTCAGTGTAATAAAATAAATTTATTATGTAGCTGAAATTATTCCATATTAGTAAATTCATGATTTGTTATGATGAAAATTGTGATGTTAGAATGGTCTGAGAAATGTGGCTAGCGGGACAACTGCGCAAATGATTTGGGCAAATGAATAAACTTAAGGAAATCCTTCAGCCAAGCACCCCACTTCTTCACTCCACATCTGCAGCCTTGTTGATAACTTAGGGTACACCCTCTGGTAGCTCTCACAGAGAATTCACGATGTTTGTCATTGCACCCTTGGTAAATTCAGACATCTCAGTCTAAATAATACTGAGAAACACAAACAAGCTTCCTAGAAGAAGTCTCTTAATCTACAAAGGAATATAATTCTAGGAGGACTATACACGCACAGATAAACAAACACATTGAAGCTTAATTTTCCATATAATAGCATACATACAAATTGTGCCCAAACCAACTATATGTTTACATCCAGACAGTTTAATATCAGTGTCAGGTTCTGAATTTACTTATGCACATTTCAACTAATGAGAGTATGGTGTTGCATCTTGAGTAGTTTCATTTGCCGCTAAGGAGTTCAATATTAAAGATGCCACAAAATGTATAACATAATAGATTTTTAAGTTAACATGCTTCGTTTTAAGTTGTAAACTCTCCTTCAAAAAAAAAAGAAAATTTAAAATAAGACAAAATTTGACAGTCCTATGCAAAAATGATTGTTAAAAAAGATACTGAAGTAGTTGCTTTTCTTGCAAACTGATTAAAAAATTATGTTTGCAATTACACCCAGCCCCATCTTTGTGGGTTTTTTTCTGCAGCCTATTAAATAAACTTAAGTTATGAACTTAATACATTCTTGTTTATCATTGCACTGAAGAGTGGCAATCTGTTGCATCTTGGTCGCACATGAATATAAAAATTTCACTGTACAAGGTAAATTCTAAAGCTGGTGTCCCATTACATGACTTTTTGTTATGGGGTATGCCAGATTTTCCAATCGCAGTCACTGATCTCGTTGCTGCATCATGTCATGTTACACGACTGAAAATTGCAGCCCATGTCACATTACACAACTGAAAATCGCAGCCCATGTCACATTTACTGACCAATCACCAATCATCCAGTGTATTTGTGTTCGCCCCTTTTGTTGGCAGCCACATTTTTCTGTAACATACGAGACATGAGACAGACGAGCTTCTGTTCTTTCGGTAAAATTCAAAACATGTGCTTCTTATTCCTTGTTGCTACATTCTATACATCGTGCTTCGGGATAAGCATTCATTGATTGTTAGCCCTCCTGCGTAAACAGCCTGCACCTCCAACTAATGAGAAAAACAAACCTGTTTGATTTTATCCTGGCCAATGACATACTAGTTGGTATCACATTAGACGATTGGCTTCACAGGAATGCCAACTGGCTACGATTATGTAAACGAAGGCTGAAACTGAAAAGTACTGGAAAAGCCATGTAATGTGACATGTGTTTAACACAGCAAACTTACAAAAGCTGAGTAAATAAATAGATAGCATAGATAGCATATTATGCTTGTTATTACAGAAATGAGAAATAAAGAATAAAATTTTTTTAAAAAAGATACTCACTTCTTCACTTTAGTTTTGCATTACATAATTAAAAATGACCAGACTAGGGAAATTTCTGTCAAGCAACTAGTAAATTAGACATTTCTCAATTCCATTTTAAAAATGGCAGTTTCACTATTTTGCACCACAAATATCCTGCATTAGTGTCACGCTAATTCTAGATTTTGTGTAATTTTCAAACAGTGGTCAACACAACTTGCAACCTTCTTTTACATATGGTATTCTTCTCACTATTCCCATTGCTCACTATAGACTGAAAAAGTAATGGATGAATCATTTACTGAAGAGCACAAGGGGAGTCACACAGTTCTGGTCTGAAATGTGTTCTTTGGCGTGTAAATGTTCACATATAATTCAGCTAAATCCAATTTAACTGCACCCTCAGCTTTATACAATATTTAAAGATATAATATGAAAAAGGAATGCAATGTAACACAAAGAATAATGTATCATCACCTAGCACTACACATACTGTATATACAGGTTAATGTTAAGTCAAAATGCTAACTATCCCATGTCCACTGCATTCCGAATAAGATTCCATATGATGTCTTGAAATAGCTCCACTACTGAGCCCAGTTTAAAAATATTAATTGGCGTAAAAGTTAGTTCGTGTAGCTGTTTTATAATCTGGCATCCTGACCTGAATAAACCTACTTTCTTCTTGGATAGGCTTTTTGTGTAAAAGTTACCTGAAAACATATTTTGATGAAAATAATGAACTGAAGATATTCTTGGAAATACGTCTGAACTAGAGTTGGAAGAGAGGATGTAAAGTCTTTGTGACTTTGTAGAGAACCCCGAAGCAGTAGATCATGTTATAGAAGAGACAGTTTCACTACATTAAGTGAACCATAATGCAGAAGCATTTCACCTGTTGCTGCCAGAACAGACTTTGAACCCCTGAGTTAATTAATTAATCTTGTATCAAAAACATGCATCACTGTATACAGGTTTATTCATTTATTTCAGTCTGGAATATACAGGGACCTACTTCAGAGGGTAAAAAAATAGTCATACCAATTTAGCTAACGCAAGCATTAGGCATGGTAAGAAGCTGGGAGATGAGCATACTTCTAATCCTTTCCAACTCTGTTTCTGGCAACCTCTGTTTTGGAATATTTAAAATATAAGCAGACTTGGGATTGATTTAAATGTAAAAATTATCAAAGCTAATGTATTTAAAAGGTTAGATAAAAAAAAAAAACTTTTCTGTTTTGTTAAAATTAATCTCATTAAAATGTCTCAGACCCAACGTGTGTTTTATAAGCAATCTACACACATGGCTTTATTGTTTTCAATTTTAAGATTAATTTAATTAAATGTTTAAAAAAAATTCAGTCCAAGTCTCTTCAGTTAAGAGTTTTTTTTTTTTTTTGCTAAGTCTGACAAATCGTTGGTGGTTGTAATATGATAGTAGTGCTGACAGCTCTGAATTACCTCATCCATTTAACAGATTTTCGGTTGATCAGCATAAAATAAAATGAACAGAAAGAGGGTGTCAAACTGTACTGTCTTCAGGGCAATAGGGAAACCTAGCAGACAGACAGAGATACAGATTTTCATCAGGTGTCACCTAACTAGCTACAGATATACAAAAGAACAATAAAGAATCTGGAACAGAAAATAGAAGTAAAAATAATTTGTGAGAATGAAGCAGCTGTACATGAAAAAGAGTGTGGGGGTTATAAAACAAAGCTGTAACCATATGTGAAGGTGACACTTTAAAAAGGAATAAGGGAAAAGAAGGGTAACCAAGACAATAAGTTTGTTATTTATTTTCCAGTCTAACAACAAATAATCTGGTAGAGGTATACATAAACATGAATAAAATTATCCATGTGATGAACTCTGCCTTTTTCCTCTATGTTTGCACTGCAATCTAGGCAGCAGTTCACTGTGTGTTGCTTCAATATAGTTTAAAACCTCACAGCTGTGGTGAAATATGGGTAAGCATATGGGATGACACAGACAAACAACATGATATGAGAATTAATCATTTGGGTGGGTGACAAAATGTATAGTCTAACATTACCCTTTCTTTGAACACAGGTTTCCATGAATAAACTTGATGATTAATTGCTTAGTATTTGCGTACCACAACAAATAATTTAAACCAAGCACACAACAGTGCTCCATTACATGATTTTTTCATTTAATTTTACTGCTCTCTTTGATAACCCCTCCCAAGTTTGTGGCAATATGTTGGCCTCCATAATTCTTAGAGCTGTGATGTTTAGAGATATGTACTCCTGTTAGGGTTACCCAAAGAAAACTGGTCAAAAGAGATAATGAACCCTCATAAATGTTGTATTTAAATCAAAGTGTAGCTCACCTGAGAAAAAGCTACCAGAACAAACTCCTGGAGCAAGTGTGTGGTGTTCACTGCCAAGCATTTGGCGGCTAGTTGAGAGCAGAATGGCCCAGCTCTGCCTGAAAAAGTTGCTCAACACCAACAATGTAAAGGTGAAGTTGAGCTGAAATGTTGGTAGACATTAGACCTTGACTGTCTCTTGAAACTTGAAACGTGGAGTGTAATTTCTCTACCAGGGAAGGAGCTCATGTGGAAGGTTGACAAATACCAGTCTTGTAGAATGGGATTTGGCTATGGAACCAAATTTCTTGATCAACGGTGGCTTTTTATACTCTGAAACTACACCAGGTGAGAATTTACAGGTAGGTGCTGGGATACCTAAAAGTGCCACCGCTTTGTGCTGGTTAATAAAAGTTGGCTCCAGTGGAGTAAAAGCTTCCCTTCAATGTAGCTTTTGGTGGCAGAAAGGAAAACTTTGAATGTTGTTTGCACATTTGCTTTGAAGAAATCTTTAGATTTCTCAGGTTTACTAAAGACTTTGGTGTTTAAGAACTCAGTAATGGAGGTGGCTACAAGGAGTGTAGGTGAAAACTTTGCTTATATCTAATATGGCATTAACCACAGGACCAATTGATGGATACCACAAGTAAGGGAAACTGTCAAGTTCAAGAAAGGGGTCTTCTGTTTATTGGTAGCTGGAGAGGTTAAGAGTTTATTTAGATATATCGACAGCAGGAGGGTCTCAAGATTTGATATAGAGTTAACGACAGGTGTCAGCTAAAGTAGTAGCCGAACTGAAGACCCATGTGAAGGTGGAGATCATGAGACCATGGAGTATGATTTGAAGAGTCCCTGATAAACCATTCCATGAGTCAGGAAGTCAGCCTGTTTTCATCAAGGGTGGAGAAACACTGACCTAGACTGGGAATATCATTGAGAGGTAGAAGACACACTCTGAGACACTTCTAAATCTAATGGTTTTGAAAGCAGAAGAGGCAGAACTTGACATTTTGATAGGCGATTGATCCATCTCTGTAGAGTCTTATGGAAGATGCTACAAGGGTATGGGGGGTTACAGCACAGCTGCAACCTCACATTTGTTTGTATTTGCACACCTGATATTTAGTTAAGAATATTCAAAATGGAAAATGGGTACTGGTCTCTACCAAGGGTGTGCCTTGATTTATATGCCATTCTTGATTCATGTTGACATGATAATGTCATGTGTTATGGTGCCCGTAAAAAAAAAAGTAAATAAATTATGTCATGATGCTGTTATAAAAATAATAAAACTAACAACATGAAAATAAATCAAGACCAAAAGTACATATTATTATAGTTTAAAATCTCTGAGTGAGCTGAAGACTATTATATCAATTTGAGAAGATTACAATAACATGATGACCTATATAAATATGAATAGTATATAAAGAGGAAAGAAGGTCTCATTAGTAATCACATGCAAAACACCAACCCTGTATCCTTGAAGATGTAAAATGCTTTAATTATTTCAGGATGTTCAGTGCTGTAGATAAATAAACATTTTAATGTGTTAAGGGTTGCATTTTCTAATACAGCAATCAACAAAACAACTACTTATCACTGCATTCACTGTGCTGTTTTTACAAAGCTTTTAACATAGCTATAAAACAACAGATCTGAGAAAAGATAAAAGTAAACATGTTACTAAGAAACCAAACAGTAATTTGTATAAAATCACTGTGATGAAACTACAGTTTCTTAAAATAGAGTAGGCTGTAGAATCAAGTGCTTAACCAGAGTCAGTACTCAAGCTGATTTGGGGTACTATCAAACATTAGTAATTCTGGTGGGTAAGGTCTGCTCATGTGCTATACATATTAAAAGTATAAGGAGTACGGTGTAACATGTCATATATACTGTATATATCTGATATTTACAATTCATATATCTTTATTGAAGTGTATTCACTACACATGGCAGGCTGTATGGTATACTGAGTATGGTGTTGGACTTTCAACAACATGTTTGCCTTTTTAATCTTTGTGTGATCTTGAGCAACTTACTTAAACAAGCTGTGCTCATATCATAAAAATAAACAATCATAATGCATCCTGATCTTGAAATTATCTTCTGTAAAGAAGACAGCCAAACACAAATATATTTAATATGAGCAGACCACAATTCAGTATTCCACTTTCAGTTTATAATGAGAACTTCCCACAAACTTTTAATGCACTAGAACATATAGTGGGATGTATTTCAAGTCTGAGTATGAAGAAGCAGTACAAAGACAAAATGATATAACATCCATCCATCCCCCCATCAATTGATTATCAAAACTGCTTATTTCACTTTGGAGTGATGCTATATTCCAGCCCCTTAACAACTTGGAACAGCCAATAAAACTGTACAGCAAATATCCTTAAATAAGCTGCTGACACAGAAAACATTGACTAAAATGCTTGAAGTGTTACCATTTAGCAAAGCTCTCATAAGGATTATAAATACATTGTAAGGTACTTTGAGAATTCTTTTGAAATGATACGCTATCTTGAAATATTATACATTTTCACTCCTAAAATCTGTTTCTTCTCATGGATTAGCCATGGCTGGTCGTACTTAAAATTGCTGCTGACAAAATTGAGGTTAATGTATTCAGGGCTGCAATCCAAGATGATTTAAATGTAAGTTAGACACTGGGATGTACTATACTTGAGTACCTGCTTAATCCTAGTTTTAGACAATAAGAGAAAGTAGTTAATATTATTGTTGTTGCTGTAAATAATTATTGTAATTTGTGATGTTTATCATTATAATTATTGGTACTGCAAATTGTATACAGTATATAATAATGTGGATTCCTTACATTAGGAGACAAGAATAGTATAAAACATAAGTCATGTGACACTTCATGAAAAATATAAACTAGCTCTAGCCTGTATTATAAAGTGCTATAAGAAGAACACAAGGATAAACTCTGTAAGTAGCGTCTTCATGGTGAATTACAATGCTTGCCAATACCAATTTTTAAGATTGAACAAGGCATATTCGTGACAAGGATATTGCAGATATCTAACAATTAACCAGTTGAAACCTCAAATGTCTGTAGGAAGTTTATAATTGTGCTTCTTATATTATTTCTTTGCTCTTCCCTTCCAATAAGGGTAGGTATTGCTCAAGGGCCAAACACTGAAGAGCATTTTTCCCATTGTCTTGGGTTTGATTTATTGTGTTATTTATGAAAAGTCACTAGAATGAGAATCTTAGTTGAGCATTTTTACATAAATATTTTAGTGTGTGATGGGTGAATACATATTTTAACCAGTTCTATTGTA
Source organism: Polypterus senegalus (assembly GCF_016835505.1). NCBI lineage: Eukaryota > Metazoa > Chordata > Cladistia > Polypteriformes > Polypteridae > Polypterus > Polypterus senegalus. The sequence continues at coordinate 72,804,469 of NC_053160.1, read as the reverse complement.
TAACACCGCATGAAAGAAGAAGGCATGAAATACAAAAACAACAAGTGAAGATGAATGTTGTTTGTCAGAAAGCAGTTTGCTTCTATTCATAGTCATTTTGCTAATTTGCTGTGGGATGCACATGTCACTCATGTTGCAACCACAGCAACAAAAACTGGTGATCAGAAATACTTTGCAAATGGACAACTGTTTTGAAGAATTTCCTGAATGCATACACAGGAGTGTTATATTTTACTCATTATAACCCTTGAGGTAATAACCACCACACCACATTTGTGCAAAGCAATTTAAAGATCTCATGGACCTCAAGCAATCCCCATGAAGCTGTCTGCCTATTGTCTGCTCAGATACTCTAACCATTGTTATTCACTCAAGGTCATTTTTCTTTTCACAAAGTTCACAAAAGGTCGCTGACATGACTATGTTTGAAAGAGGTCAAGACTCTTCTGTATGCCGCATTATTTTGTCTCCTGCTATAGCTTTTGTTTTTACTGGTACATGGAAGGCTTCACTTGGGGTTCAATCTACAATTGATTGGCAAGGCATACAGTTTTAACTTTCAACAATCTTTTTATCATTCGTTGTTTGTGTTTTTTGTTATTCACTGTTAAGAGATGTCAATCCTCATCAAAAATTGCGGACAAAGGTAGATTTATTTTTACTTATTTGTGGCGTCACTTCTGTAACATATTGCTGTTTTCAAGCATGGGAAGAACCTTCTCTTTAGCATTTTCAGGTATTATTGTTGGTTATGTATGAGAGGGTAGAAGTTTCTGAAAGCATTTACTGAAAAAGATGTCAGTCCTATTAAACCAACAAGAAGAATTAATTCAACATTATTCAATTATCAAAGTACATCTTTTGATGAGTTTTGTTGAAATCAAACAACATGCATGAACATATACGTACATAAATTTACCATTTTCAGGAGAGTGTTACAGTAGATGTATGTACACAAAATTATCTGCGGTACATATATACACATGGACAGGTAAAGTTGAACACTGGAGCCAAAAATAAAGCTAACTGTGAATTGGAATTATGTACTTAAACAGAGATATGTATTTGTAAGTATTAAATTCCATAACTATGTGTTTGTGACAATTATCTACAGGTGGACTGGCATTCCTTTCAGTCTGTTAGCCTTGTAACAACTATTTACACATAAGGACCAAGATGCTCAGGAGTTTGGAGTGATACTATAACCCATTAAAAATTTACAAGGAAAAGAAACGCTACCAGTGTCTTAAAATGTGGTGAATGCCATCTTTATAGACTGGAGAAACAAAGGATTACCTATGTATCACATTAGTAAAGAACTTGTTATGTTTAAGAAAATGCAATAAAGTATTGTAACTGCCAAAATCTACAATTAAATTTATGGTATAACAAATTAATTCATAGATAGATAGATAGATAGATAGATAGATAGATAGATAGATAGATAGATAGATAGATAGATAGATAGATGGGATTGGTGTAACCCTGGCTTTACTGTTAGGTCAATATGGGCCTGAGTACAGAAAGTAACGATAACCCCAAGGGAAGGCTTTCTTTAACAAATGTGTGCAGACATCTTGAAGAATAAAAATGATTGATTCATTCACAGACAGACAGACAGACAGACAGACAGACAGACAGACAGACAGACAGACAGATAGATAGATAGATAGATAGATAGATAGATAGATAGATAGATAGATAGATAGATAGATAGATAGATACTTTATTAATCCCAAGGGGAAATGCATATAATCCAGCAGCATCATATTGATACAAGAAAAACAAAAAGATGATTTGCTATGTCCATTTTATGTTATTTTTGCCACATGGCAATGTACTACAAAAATGAAAAGCCTAGCCAATTTAAAGTCATGATTGAGAATATAGCATTTCTTTTGCACCTTTGTGCAAAAGTCCTATTCTTGACCTTGAATGATATCAGTCGCCATGAAAGCATGTTAATTAAGACATAAGAAACAAAAAAAGAAAAACATGATGAAAAATCTAATGAAGACTTTCTATGAAAATATTTTCACCTCATCATTACCCAACTGTAACAAGATGTTATATTGCAGGTCACTTGTAATGAAGTGCTCAGGTAATGAAGACCTCTTAGACCTCTGGCGACTTAATTCTCTAATAGCAGTTATGATGTGATGTCCATTATCCAAATGGACAGCACTTTCCCTTATTGATCAGTTCCCCCTTTTAGCCATCTCACTTTTCATCTCATTATGCCATTGCTCATCTGCGTTGGATAAAAAGGGTGAATGAATCAGGTTCCCTGACATTAAATCATACTGCGAACTTAGCAATTATCAGCACACACTCAAACAATCTAAAATGTAGCATCTCCTCCGAAGCTTTAACATTGACGGCAGCATTCCTCTTATGTGGTTAATACAAGGATAGCCAAAAAAACAATGACAGCTGTTGAATGGCACCATCTTTATTTGCAATTTACAGCCCTAATGTCTCCTTCACATTGGTCCTTAATGTCACATTAGTGCTTCAAAATCCTTCTCACAGCAAAAGACATAGAGCAAATCCACAACTCAATTCTAGTGCATTATTTCAAGACTATTCAGAAGGTCATCTGAGACAGAGAAAGGATTTTACTTGCTGTGCCATTATTAATGCAGTATTTCAATGAGATTATTCATTATCATTTACTGATTTGGTATTTTCCTTCAAATTTGATATTGTAAATGGCACTTGATGGGCACAACGTCTTAACTCAGTTTGATATTTTCTTCCTAATTTGAGCAATAATACTATCAAATATAACTAAGTGCTGACTATTGGCAAAGCAACTCTCTTTTTGTTATGCATAGATTATCAACTATAGACTCAAGCAGGTTACTGAAAATTAAAACCATATTGTATATATTGAATACTACCACACTTTAACTTAAAAACAATAAATATTATCTCTACAAAATAATAACTCTTACCACATGCTTCCCCTTTCTGATTACCACTAGATTAATGGAAAAAAGAAAACTGCAGTAATATGTAAATGGACAAAGACAGAGTGCCATGTGAATTAGAAGAGATAAAACACATTTTAATTATGTGGCATTTAATGATATTAGCTACCATTAGAACATGTACTGCCATTTACCCAGGCTTCTCTGTGCAACTTGAAATTGCATTTTTTTTCCAATAGGCTTTTTTTCCCATGGGCATAATTTTTATGATGCTGTAAAGATCGGCAAACTTGAATCAGGAGATACAGGTCTCTGAGCCGCAGACAGAGTGATCAAATAACATTTAATTGTGTGATGACACTGTGTGGTTGGGCTTGAATTCTGATTTCAAAATATTACCAACAAAATGACTAAAGAGATAAGCTTGCTGAGGTAGCAGAGCTCACAGCCAATTAAAGCAGGGAAATGTAAGGGCTCCAGGTTCTTGACATTTCATGTAAATAAGATTTATGGACATGGAAATGAGACGAATCCTGGCTCAATCTCTGCAGTCTCAGCTTCAAGAAGGAACTCTCATTGCAGCTTTTATGGTGGTATATACATATGCAAAATACCCTGCCAGAGTGACAGCACAGAAAACAAAACAGAGCTTTCAAACCACGTTTTCAGCTGCAGACCTCCTAACCACTTGACTTTATTAATAGCAAGCTGCTACAACTTTCTGCTTATGATAATGAAATTCCACACACTTCCATGTTTATTGCAACAAGATAACAATCACTGCAGAGCCGAGAGATATGATATAAAAGCAACCTGCTCACTAAAATCTAGGCACGTGTGTCAATAACATGTACAGATTGGTATATAGTATAGGTAACAGAAAGTGTGAATTTGCTAAGTAAACTAATAATTCAAGTATTGTGCAATTTATAGCATACCTGAAAATGGATTGCTTTCTAGATGAACAAGACGCTAGCTACTGACTACAAAGGTGGCCTCAGAAGGCGTGATCTTGTTTTTTTTAACTTAATTAATTCCATCAGATAGATATTATTACATATAGAATTTTTAATTTTTGTTGCTAAAGCAGTCTGCCAGATAGGACAAGGAACACAAAGAAGACAGAAAGGATTACATTTGAGAGTCTTCTGGAACACTTTTGAATTATTTTCATTGGTTTTTGTCATTTTCATATTTTTTATAGTTACCATTCTTTTTATTACAACATAAAAATGTAATTATGAACTTTGTCTTATTTACAGACATTGCAATTTATTTGTTGTTTTCCATTGGAAAAACAATATTGTCTATTGAAGTTTCTAGCCGTCTCCTAAGTGTTTCTTGTGATCCCATATACCCCTGTATACCTAATCCCCATAGCTGGGCTAAAGTGCAAGGTCAATAATACTAATAAAAAGCACCACGGAGAAAAAACAGCATAGCAGGAATTGTTTATAATGGGCACTCTTAAAGCAAGCAAATCCAAAAACACAAATACAAAAAGAACTGTCAGAAAACACAGCAAGGTTTCAATATCCAGTTAAATACACAAAAGCACAATAAATCACTATCACTCACTGAAACCACCAACACCAGAGCATTCAATGACATGCAAGGGACTATGGGTTTTTCTTCAGCATATGAAGGGCTGAAGGGCAGTCCTTTGACTATGAAGGGCAGGTGGCCCTGCCATAAAACAAATGGTACATAAAAATAAAATATATTGACTTTTAGAAACCTAATAATCAACAATGTTCATATAAAAAATGAACAAAATACACCTAAATGAGAAATGTCAACCCCAGCCAGTGGCTGAGAGGGGTGGCCTGGCAGAAGCATAACAAGTATTACCACACTAGCCTGAACAAAAAGCTTTTGGCTCAACTGCCTAAAATAGTTAGGCTCCAAAAACGAACAGTCCACTAGGATCCAAGGCTTCATTTTATTAAAAAGAAAGAAAAAGAATTGGAAAGCGGGGCCATATAGAACCCCTAATAACAAGACATATATACAAAATAATATGTCAACAATAACAAAAGAGTTAGCAGCATTTGCCAAAAGTTCACAATATGAAGTCCTCAATTCAATGATCAGAATCCAAGAACAATAGCAGAGTATATTAACCAGAAAATTACGAATAGCACTTACAATATTCAAAATGACAAAGTCCAGTTCCACATTATAAAAAGAGAGAGCCAAATAATAGTAAAATATGAACTAATGCCTCATCAAGGAAATGAAGCTTCCCTACCCATTACACCTCCTGAGGTTCAAAATACAGGGGCAATAATGACATATAAACCAAAAGAAAACACAATCAATAGCAAAATTTACAAAATAGTATTCAAAAGGCAAAAAATGAATAAATAAGAAGAAAAGGATTTGAACCAAGGATGATATCCTGGCTATACCATAATAAATACTGTGTTGTCCGTATTAATAACAGATGTAATGTAATTGATGTAAAATGTAATGTAAAAATGTAATTGATGTTTGGCATGAAGCAAAGAGCAATACACTAGCATTTCTTGTCCTTCGCAAAAAGATCAAGTGGCCAACATTAGAATACAGGTTGTTTGGGACCATCTTTGTTCCACATTTCCCTGCTGATTAGGCAGTGACAGGTAAATGCTTTAAAGGAAAGGACATGACAATATAACAAAACATTTTTATGAGCTTAGGCCATTCATCTTAGCAAAACTCATTCACTTAGTGTTTTCAAAACAATATGGAGTAAAGACTTGAAGGTCTTTGGCGTGTCACTTTCAGTATTGCTCAGGTAACTGTTGCCATTTTCTTACACATCATCCAGTGAAGAGTTTCATTTCCAATATTTATATGGAAATTCATGAACACTTTCTAATTTTGCTTTCGCATTCCACCTGAAGACCTTATGAGAAGTTTATTTATTCCATTCATAATTTTAATTCTACTTCCTTGAACCTCCTTATTCTAGGCCAAACATTCTCTTTATATTCTTTTTTTTCTGGAAAAGATCTATTTTTCTCTGTATTTTCAGTAGTTACACAGATACAGTAAATGGATTACTGCCTTTCACCAGTTGTCAAAAGATTCATACTAAACTGTCTAATGGCCCATTCATCCATCCATCCATCTTCAAGCACACATAATTTGGGTCATGGTCATAGGACTGTCTAATAGTTTATTTTTTAGTTTACTCACACATTAGGGACTCTGTATAAAGTAATGCAGGATGTATTATAATGCATATAACAATGGTTCCCATTTTTACCAGCCCTTATTCAAATCCACAAAAATCCATATTTACCTATTTTTCACTCTGTAAATTGTAGTATATTATGTAAAGCATTTTATCTTGTAGTAGTTTCTTAAGATACATTGCAGATATGCTGATTTTTAAACTGAAAGATGGTCATTATCAACATTTTCTTTTCTGTTAATCACTAATTAACATGAGATTTGCATTTTATTTTTGGATTCATCCTTTCCCTTTAAAGTTCTCCAAATATTAGACGTCAAATTATGAATAATACTGGTGTGATCTGTTAGCACATGTGACTCTTCAAAGTAACAGTGCCAGGTTGCAACAGGAAACTAAAATGTGCTGAACTGAGTCAGACGCAGGCTGTATACATACTGCTGTTCATTCTGTGTTTTGATATGCACAGATTTTAATTAAACACAAACTCACCTTTCACCTCGGCAGCTACAAAGCAACCCCTAAGCTGAAGTGGAAGTTGATTTATTATTAAAAACGCTGTCATACTTTGCACAGCTCGTTTTCACACAAGTCATCTGCTTTGTTGGTGACATAATGTATTCACAAGCTTGTCTTTCAGTAAGTGGGTTCAAATTTCAGTGACTTCACCTAACCCCACATACACAGACAATTACTCAAGTGAAAATAATCCATAATGAGTTTAGTGCATTGTTGGCTTCGGCTGATTATTAGTTTTGATTTAAACAACCTGCCATTATGCAAAAGAAGTACAAGACTGTCTAATCATACCCCTCAGAAAAGAAAGTGCCGCCATTCAGATTACAGGCTGTTCCACTATCAAAATCCCATACGTGCGAACATGCAAATACGTCATTTTAGCTCACCATTTCCTCAATTTAACTAGTGCACTTACACTGAAGGAGAGATTTTACCTTCATTCCTAGCAACATTTGGAAATATTCTACTTTGTGCACTGCAAAATTTGTAGTTTATTTTCATGGTGAAAAAAAAGATAAATTCATATTAATATGATTAAAGCAAATTCTACTAACATTCATTTAAAAATATACAATATGTTAGCAAAATTATTTATCCTCTATAGAAGTAGAGTTTACAGGAAATGGCATTTAAATCTGTTCTGACTTTTTAAAAAACAAATAAACACTTTAAATAAAGAATTTGATAAACTACTGTGAATAGAATTAACCAAAGTAAACTGGATATATTCTCCATATAATCTGTAGTGTAACATCATATTTAGTTTACTCTCTTATAATAATCACAAACGGGACATCAGCCTATCTGTGAGCACACTCACACACAAACCCTCGGTAAATTCTATAAAACAAATTTAGAGTCGAGCTGATAGACTTCAACTGCACTTGCATTTTGAAGAAAGCCCAAATAGGTGGACAAAGAATAAGTTGAATGTAAACCCAGTCTGGGAATTGCCACTAAATGCAATAGTCTAGGGCGATACAGTGGCATGACGGTAGCACTGCTGCCTCGCAGTAAGGAAACCTGCGTTCACTTCCCGGGTCCTCCCTGCTTAGAGTTTGCATGTTCTCGCCGTGTCTGCGTGGGTTTCCTACTAGTGCTCTGGTTTCCTCCCACAGTCCAAAGACATGCAGGTTAGGTGCATTGGCGATGTGTGTACCTGTGTGTGTCCTGCGGTGGGCTGGCACCCTGCCCAGGGTTTGTTCTTGCCTTGCGCCCTGTGTTGGCTGGGATTGGCTCCAGCAGACCCCTGTGACCGTGTGTTAGGATTCAGCGGGTTGGGAAAATGGTATGCAATAGTCTAGTTACTCTTTTTTTAATTCCAACAGGATTCCACTATAAGTTTTTTAACAATGAGTATTTGATTAACATAAATTTTGATTAGACCTATTGAATCAATACTTAATACACCAGTTAAATTATTCTATAATCAACTTATCTTATGGCATCATAGTATTATTTTCTTTGCATTCCATTATTGTGGGCAGTGTCTCACTGAAAAGTTTAACGACACATTGAATGTGCTTATGATCGAATGATGTAGAGGTTAGGAAAACATTTCAATGGAGACTCGGCTGGACAGCCATTTGACCTACAGTAGGTCAACAAAACTTTATATTCATGAACTAGTGAAGACATGGCATCTCAAAGTTACATGTCTCTTTTTTTTTTTCAAGTTTTCCATTATATTTCAAAGAGCTTTTGTTTTCCTCGCCTCTGTTGCCGTCTTTCCACAGCTGTTGTTAGCAAATTATTTTTACTAATGTTATTTCCAAGAATTTCACTTTAAATATTGGCCCACTCCCTCACTATCAGACACACTGCCAGTGTTAAAATGGAATTTCTGTAAGTCCTCTTGCTTTCCTTCGTATACTGTATAATTACATATAAGTCACCAGCTGCACTCGGGTCTCAATCCAGGTGGTTCGGCACATAGTGGGTGCAGCAATGAGCATCAGCACATGCTCCCAACCTCCCCCTCTAGGTTAACTGATGATTGTAAAATGGCTCAATGTGAGTGAACACAAGTATACTGTGAGACAGGCTGGTGTCCTTTTTTGAGATACCTCATCAAAATTTCCCACCATTTCTTAATTGATTGTTTAATTTTTATTTCTAATTTTTGACTGATTCTGTCTATACTATATACTTTGGTTAATAAATCATTCTGTCTAAATATTATGTACTATTTTTTTCTTTTGTATTAACTCATTTTGGTGCTTTGATGTGGTTAATTTGTGGATGGTTGGTTCTTGTCCAAATTGGTCAGGACAGACTTGTGCTTTACACAAGACTATAATGGAAGAGGTGGTTGCATAAATGAATAATAAAGTGCAGGCGTGGTCACTGTATAAATTCCAGAGGAGGAAACGTTTCTGCCTCAAAGCAAATTTCATGAACTAAACCTGCCATGGAGTACGACCCTGCCTAGCTGTGTCAAGTTGCGTAAACGCCTTCTAGGGATACTTCCCTAATAAAGCAAGGGGACAGTCACTAAATAAAAAGTTTCCTGAGGGGAAATTTTTTGGAACAAATTTCATAGCCAATAGTCAAACCCCCTGTACAAATGGGGAATGTGTGCAAAATTTGGCAGAGATGGGTTAAACCGTGGGGATTTGTATACTAGACAAACACAAAACACACAAACACACATTCAGGTTTATATATAAGGTAGATTCACTTAGAAAACTTTAAATCAGAGGTTTATAAAACTGAGTGAAAAAACAGACTGCCGTAACACATAGTTTGACCACACAAACTTCATAATGGAAAGAGTTTTTTTAACTTTTTGACTACAGTACTGTACATATTAAGATTAGATTGGATTAACTGAATAACCTGAACCAAATCAGAGAAAAAATGACAGTTTGAAATGATTAAGTAAATGCAATTTCCATAAATTAGGTGAAATTCATTATCATTTTGTAACCTGAAATTGTGTTAAATATACCTATGATATCTCAGATCTCAGATTTTATCAGCACTGGCCAACTGTGCTTAGCAGTTTAAGAAACAGGCTTTTTGTAGGCGAAATATGACGGGTGTTGACAGAACTGTATCATCCCATTAAGTTTCTGTGTAAAAACAGAGATATAGAGAGGCACAATTATACCTTTGTAGGCTGGTCACTTTGCACAATTCAAGCTCTCCATTCACCATTCCATTTTGTGTTGTTTTGATAAGGTTCACACATTTTGAGCTATTTTATAATTAACAATGCGAGCACAGAACAATTCACACTGTCACAACATTCACAGCTTCAAAGCTAGCCCTGGCCCACGAGGCACAATGCACATTGAGGACGTTAATGAAAAGGCTGAATTTAAAATCCTATTAATCCTCTAAAGGTCACGCCACGTCGAGATGTCCTTGAGAGATTGCTGTGAGATGCTGGCCGCTTTGAATGTTGTCATGATAATTTTCACTGCATGAAAACGACGCTTTACATGGTCCCACTGTTTAAAGGGGCCAACAAGTGCTAATTTAATTTATGTACTTTCAAGAAGAAAAATAAATGTTTAAAAGAGGGTGCTAATAGGCATTTTAACACATTATTTTCCAGTTATGCTTGTTATTTGTATTTGGGGAGGTGTTTACAAGAGTAAAATGGCAAAGAGCAGCTATATCCTTCTTATGATGTGACCTGAAAAAAGCAATACAACAAAATGCAGGCCAACATAAACCAGTGATACCAATATTCTGGCATTGGTGAAGTAGTATGTCAGCTGTGAATAACACCCCCATCCCTCCCAACTGACATGTCAAAAGAGCATATATGTCTTAAAGGATCCCTAATCTGAACACAATCTCATATAATTTGAATAAAATGCAACATGCAGCAGGCGTAGGAGTGTATTTGGCTTAGTGTGACATATCACCTAAGCCCAGATGACACAGCTATAGCAGATCACACGAAGCACGCAGGCCTAAATGCAACTATAGAGCAGCAGCAAGACATGGATTTTCACTTTATCATGCTTTTTTTACTCAAAATAATGCTGCTAGATTTTATTAGCCCCCACTCTTTTACTCCACAGTACTGTTTCAGTGCATGTTGAAATATGATTTTGACTGTTTGAAGAGAATCGGTTTTGTTCAGTGCTGATGCATGATGCATCCTTTCTGTAACAAGACACATGGCAGTGAAGTACATGAAAGTAAAAAAAAACCTTTTTATATTTTAAAACAGGCAGCTCGTTCATAGTTTGGTTTCTACACACAAATGTGCTGCAATATTTTTTAGATGCTTTCAAAAATTAATGAAATTATACATTTCATCAAAATGCTTTTACTCTGGATTGCACAACTGAAATCAATAGAATCTTATTAAGCCCTTTTCCACTTGTGAGTCCACTATGTTATATACTAATTACAAAAACAACATAGCTAAAATATAACCAGAAATGTCCTTAAATCACAAAGTAATATAAGGCAATGCTGATCCCCTATTCATACGTCATATCCTCCAATCTTGAAACATAAAGCCTGTCAGAAATGACCATGATGGGCAGAGAAACATTTCTAAATTAAAATTATTAAATAAATAAGCAAACACTATAGTGCTTACACTCACAAGAGGCTCTTTCATCTCCCCAGTGAGCATTCTTGAGTGGCACACAACTCCTCACAGCCCAGTGTCCAAGGCAACACAAAGCACCTGACAACCAGTCAGAACAAGCAGGAGATTTTCCTTTCACAACCTCTTCAGGTACTGAGTTTCATCTTTGTCTCGCTGTGCACAAATGCAATGTTGATTACCTACCAAGACCCCCAGAGGAATATCTACCAGCTCACGGTATAGCCTTCAGATCCATAATAAAAGCAGCTTGTTTACAAAGGAGAGTTAGGTCAAGGATATTATACAAAAATTAATTGAATTAATTAGAACGAGGGCAGAATAAGCTTAGGACTTCCTTATCATTAGAAACCATTTGATTCAAACAGCTTCAGGGAAACGGACAAACAACAACATTGCTGCATTCCAAGTTACGTAGATAAGGGGGAGGTCACAGCCTCCAGCGTTGCAATAAAAGTAGCAATACGCCTGACTCTGTCATAGAAAAACTACCTTCTTGAATTTTTACTCTAAATGCTACAGTTACCAATATTGTGAAAATCTCTATGGTCATAATAATATATGACCATATAATAGATATTGTTCATAATGATCCAAAATAAATGACCCTTCAATCAATCTTTATTTTATACAGCACTCTGTCTTCAGTAATCTAACAATCAAACATCCATCCAACAATCCATTATCGAAACTGGCTTAATCAAGATCTGAATTACCGGGGTGACAAAAAATGGCTATTACTTATTCCAAATATTCCTTTATCATTCAGTCAGTCACCCTCTACTTTGTATTACATGATGAAGCATTCATTACAGTTTCATTTTATACAGAGCACCATTTATTATAAAAAACATTTAGTCCAGTTCATGCAAGAACTGACCACTGGCAGGATGCTAGTCTACTGTGTCTATAGTAACCCACACCCATCCCCTAATCTGAATACCTTGAAAAGAATGAATGCAGACACAGGGAATATATGTAAACTCCCCACATACAATAGTAAAGTGTGGGATATAAACCCAGTTGCACTGCCCAACACCTGTTATGCATCGCATAACAATACTGTACTACTTTTTGAAAATCCATCTGTTTGCTTTTCTTCTAGTCGTTTAGCATTATGTACAGCAAAACAAGCAATGTTGCCAAGGTAGACACCGGTTCCTTGAGGTCAGAAAATAGATGAATGTACTTCATTAAATCTAATAGTATATGTAATGGCTTTCTTCATCTATCATTTTTACAAGAATACTTCATCCATTATAGGGTTGCAGAGATTGTGAGCCTATCCAGATAGCATCAGGTGCAAACCCACATGTTGGATCATCATGGACAAAATTACAGAAACATATCCATTCATTCTGTACCAATATAATGCAAATGTAGAAGGAAACCAGAGTACCTGAAGAAAATCAACATGAACACGGAGAACATATGAATAACCCATATAGAATGGGAACAGACCCATGTGACTGACACTATTAGGCTGCACTACTAACAACTGCTATCACGTTTTCTTGTCTTTCTTCTGTCTAAGTTTATTTATCAGTTACTCAATCACTTTATCAGTTACTCAATCAATATGCTCCTTATTACAGAAAACTATAATTTGTTTAATACAACATTATGATGGCTGTCATATAGAGTTTTCAAAGGAGACATGAATCCACAGTTTTAATAGGAAACTGCCCAACAACTGCTTTACACGAATGGAACAAAAAACTGTAAAATGTTTAAGGAGCAAAACATGCTCTGTTACTCAGCATAGCCTCTCAGCTCACTCATGCCAGGATATACTGTAGAAACAGAATGGCAAGAATGTTGTTGCTGAGTACAATAATTAGAGAGCACATATACATACAAATATATATTTTTTAAAGATTTTTGCTGACAAAGCTTTCATTTGTCTCATCTTAGTCCAGGAAAAGCTCCTTTTTTCGTGCTACAAGCTTGTAGACACTGGACAATGAAACAACATGGCAGACCCTGCTTCTCTTCCACAAGCTGGAAAAAAGAACTTGCCTTTAATTATGATTAGGCTACAAGCTTTCTAATACCATCCTGGCACCAAGAAACAGCAAATTTCATGGCTTTGCTTTTTGAATGTTTCCTTTGTAATTGAGCCACAAAGCAATTCTTTAGTACCAGATTAACAAAGACTTGACTATACATATTTTTTTTCCTGTCAGTGGTGTGGATGTATTTTTCCTGTAAGGCTACAGTATACCTTTTAATTAACACAATTAAATTTATGTGTTTATTTTCAGTGGGTTGGTACATTGGTGTGCCAATTATGATTGCTACTTCATGGTGCGTAGGTTCAGGAGCGAATTTAGACCGAGATGCCTACTGTGTAGACTGTGTACTTCCTTTACATGCACACACACACAAACTACTGGGATAAGGGAGTTACCAGGTTAAGGATGAATACTGGTTTCTTAAAAATCCGCTTTTACCTACGCAAATAATCCTTTGTCAAAATTTTCAAACGTCAATAAAATGTGCAAAAAAAGAGTTAAACATCATCATCGGCCAACATGAATCCAAAAACAAGCATGAAGCCTGTGATACATTCTTTGCGTTTTATAAATACTGTACATTTAGACTTTCATGTGCTGATAGTAAATAACATTTATCCTCTTTTTATATCTTCAGTCTGAGCCCCCGATGATTTGTGGTACTGGGATGCATGCTGACCCCTGTGACCCTGTAGTTAGGATATAGTGGGTTGGGTAATGGATGGATGGATGGATGGATGGGATGCATGCTGTACAATCTTGTCTGCTTGGCTGTGAGATTGAGTCCTGAACAAGAGCAGGTTCTCCTGCGCTGCAGCAATAACAGGAATGCAGGTATTTTTACTTATTTTTAAATAAGTATTGTGCTAAGTTGCTCAATACTTTAAAAAGTAATGAGACTACATAATGCATGTTACTTTTAATGTGTTACGCTTCTGCTTCCCAGACTGAGTTGCTGAATTTAGCACGGTATGTATGTAAAGTTTACGATTTCTGAAAAAAATGAGACAGATTACTTTAATCAGAAAAAGGTATGATGTGATTGCCTGATCATTTCTCTCAGGAAATTTATGTTGTGGACAATTCTGCCAGTTGCTGCTTAAAGTGTATGCGAAGCTAAGCAGGTGAAGAGTGTGTAATAGACATCCTCACGCTAAAAAATCCTTAACTGTAACCTGGTTAAGAATTTTACAAGGCCAAAAAACCATGTTGTTTGAGAAGAAATCTATCTTTGTAAACCAGTTTTTTCAGAGACCAATAACCTGGTTTCTCTAACCAGAATAAAGGTTTACCTGGCATTGCAAAATAACCAGGTTATTAATGCGAATGTTAACAAACTGTTTGTCTAATGGATGACAGAGCTATTATACCTCCAGAAGAGAACTCTCTGCACCCTGTAGGAAGCTGGCATCTTGTGTAATTTGGATTCATAAGAACTTCAACAAATGTTTCAAAACTCTCAAACTCTTGGAGTTAAGTTTTATCACAGACATTTTCTTCTTAGAAGCATTTCTTAAAAATAGGTGTAACACCATAGGAGACAAACCCTCTTGATAAGGAGCTCTTATCTTAAATAAAGTTTGTGGTTAACAAATTCTCCTGAAACAGTATGTATTGAATCTTGGTTTACTTTTTAGTTTCTATTGCTATACTTTAATACATACATATTCTATACCATTTAAACCAATTCAGGATCAAGGCAGTCAAGTCAGGAATGAACTCTGGATGGGAAATAGCAGGGGCCACAGATAAATATACCAACAAGCGAGCAAATTAAAGGAGACAAACAGATGAGTAAGCTTGCTTTGCGTGTAAACTCATCTCTAGAGTAAAAAAGCTTGCTTTTTAACTTTAATTAGGAGATTTGATATGTTTATTACAAACATAAGGAAACTGAATTACAGTGTTTCCATGCAGTGCTTACACAACAAAGTTATCTGCCATTTTAATAACACAAAAATAAGAATTTTACAGTAGATTCAATTATGTAGTTTTAACCCAAACAGTTATCTTACTGTATAGTTTTAATAGCAAACTTGCAGATGTGACACTACCAGCATGAAGAAAAAAACTATTCCCCTTGGAAGGTCTGACAAAGTGGCACAATTTTGCACAACATGGAGTCCGCTAGTAGTTCTTTTGGGAGCTGCATTGAGAGGAAGTTGCTGTAAGGAAGACTTCACTAAATTGTGAAGGTATGTGGTCCGGAAGCATACTGGGGTAAATGTACACATCCCTGCTGTGTTTATACTATATAGGGTTTCTACTGGAGATCTGGTTTTCTCATATAATGTATTGTTGATAGTTTACCTGGAGGAGCTAAATGCCCCCCTAATGTGTGTGTTTTTACACGCTCTGCAGTAGATCGCTTGCTGTCTAGCATATAGTTTTCCTGGGATGAGCTCTGTCTTCATGGAGAGCAGATCACAAAGGAACAGTTCTGGAAAGTAATATGGAGATACATAATATTTCATTAAAAAAAATCCTCAAAAAATTACTCCCATGTAATAGACTACCTGTTGTGGACAGAAGATTTAAATTACCTGGGTGATGTGCAAATGAAAGAGCAATCCTTCAGAAGTGTCTATTCTCACAACTCTGAGACAATTAATTCTGCTGCTGCCCCATACTGGTTTTGGCTGTTCTGAGTACTAATGAAAGTGTCAAAACCTACAATGGAATACTTCTGGGTACATATAATGATAGTAGGAGGGAGGAATTTCAAGTAAATCCCAAAGCTTGCATCTCCATTAGGACTAATTCTGCAATTTATCATGCTCACATTTTGGATACTCAGCAGCTGCCGCTATGACCTGGTAAACCTTAGATTGTAGGTGAAATGCCACAGATAGGCAGGCTTATGCACATTTATCAAGCCATTGTGAGCAGCCATGTTTTCTTAAGTCATCCATTAAATGTTTGCACGGTTAAGGAAACTTAGAGCCTAGAGCAATGCTCTGCAACTCATGGGTGACAACCCAAACCTGGGTCACCAGAAAGTGGCAAGGTCACAGAGGGTTTAGAGTCAGGTCTGCATTCTCGATAGCTGCTTTTGTTGATTGCTTTCCCAGCACTGTGTAGTTAAAACACGCCTTACAAAGATTGCTTTTCTCCCCTGGGGGGAACCTTATTAAGTCTGAGAGAGTTGGAAAGTCAGTACGCTTAACAAACAGTATAGTATGACTGCTTGCATTTATTTATTTTTTCTGGAGAATAAAAGACACTATTTAAGTTAGTTGAAAATGTTGCGTGAATTATGGGACCTAACTCATAAATTTACCCATAAAGATGATGTGCTGAGAGACCTGCTGGTTGGTATTAAACCTGGAATTTAGTTTTAAGCTTACTTTTACTGGTCAAATCATGTGCTGTTGAAATATAATTCTTTCTTCTCTGCATGTGACTTCTAATCTTATTAATAGACTGACACTACATTTCAGTATACTAGAAGTATTGTACTAAACAAAGCAAGATTTAGAACAGGTTTACAGCAATAGTCAAAAGTTATAAGGAATGCCTGGTATCATTAAAATGAACAAATTAAGTGATTTATAATACTTGGCGGTATATTATAACACAAGCAAAAACATTTAATTATATTGAAATGTTAAACATTTAGAATGAATATTTAAAAACATGTATTTTAATCAATAATATGTATTACATTATTTATTTAATCTCCTATGAAACTAGTAGTATTTATTTTTATTTATGCACAATACACACAGTAAGCAAACATGGTTGTTCAGTTTCCATTATTGGTGCTTTATTGTTTCAAGATATCTGTTTCAATTCCTTGCCTGGACTCTATCTGTGTGTGTTTTTCTCCTCACATCCCTAAGATGGCCATGCTATGATGTTAACTGAAAACTCTAAACTGGCCTTGCATGCATTAATAGACTGGTGACACGGTTGGTTCATGCCTTGACCAATGCGGCCAGGATTAACTCTATCCCACTATGTTCTTGAACTGCCTAAGGCAGGATAGGAAATAGATATCCTGCACATATTGTCTCTGTAGCCTGATGCTAAAGGAGATGCTTTCATTAATTTGTCATACTGTCATGGAAAGTACTGCTGTCTCTGCTAGCTAACCAATTCACAGCGACTAGTTGGTCATATAGTGATGCCTATTAACTTTTGTTTGAAATCTTTATATGCTGATTGACTAAATAGTTTGAAATCTTAATAAGCTGATTGACTAAATTGCTGTTGACTGATAATTTGTGATTTAAGTCTTGAAAAAGATGTCAGGCCTGAAAATCTTCCAGTGATCAAATTAGATTCCTGGATCAGGATTGCTCAAGGTGACTTTTAAGCGTCACTTGTTAGCTGGCATCAGACTGCAATCTTTTTGCTCACAGACCTGCATTGGACTGGTCATATAAGTGACAAAACCACCTACACTGTGGCCAAGGCAGTTAGCAGTGCTATTACCTGTGGAGGAAATGCTGACACAACCCTATTACAGTCTCACACTATTAAGATATCATAGCCAAAAGGAGAACGACACCAAAAAATGCTGTCAAGTGGCTGGAACGCCTGCATGAGTGACATTCTTGTCAGTTCTGTAAATGGCCTTAAAGGTAGTTATGCCTTAAACTTATACACAAACATTTATTTCAGTTTTGATCAAAGTTAGTAGAAATTCAGCCAAATGAATAAATACGCTATAATTACTCTATGCACCCAGCTAAATTGTTATTTGAAAAGCATTTTTTGCCATCATATTAAGTATAATCCAGGACTCTGTGCTACTTGGGTGGGGGGGAACCATTTTGCAAAAAAGACTAGTGTAAGCTAACTTGTTTCCTGGTTCCTTTCAATCAATCAACAGCTCTCCCTGAACAGGAGGCTCTTCAGAAATCTTTATTGAGGATACACGCCTGGCTAAGCTGATGCTTTTAGTCATGTGACTAGAATATTCCAAATCTCCTAATGTGACAAATCTTAACAAAGCATCAAAGGCTTAATAAATTTTAGAACACAAAATAATAAAATAATTTACAGTTCAGTGTTTTACATTATTGTGCTGCATTACACAGATTCACCTTTTGTTAATGCTAAAAACAGGGCCACAATTAACATATAAATTCAGACTGCAGGAATAAGACAAATGCCCTGTTTACTGGGCACTTACATTTGAATATTGAGTCATCCACTTTAACAACGAGGATTAGAGTGCTTTGCTCCTTCGATATTTTTTCTACATTTTATTTTTTCAGGCCATAGATTACACTTGATTATAGTAACACAGTATATTGGAAAGTGGGGTATTTAAAAAGAAAAACATATATTTTTAATCTTCTAATCACTGCTGGGGAAAGTGGATACTTATCATCAAAATCACCAAATGAAAATGAATGAAAAAGATTCATCATGCAAGCATAGTGTTGCCAGCATTCTTGCCATGTGGCAATTATGCTGAAGTACAAGCCTGCTAACAATTAAAAGATCTGTCTGGAAATAAGAGCTTCAAAAAGGGAAAAAAGGAGTGAATAAAAACATATCCCTGGTTCTTTTCAGACAACAGCATGGTACAAAAGCTAAAATCTGTATTCCATTATACTTGATATTGTCTTTTGTAATGACATGTAGCTCTGATGAGTCACTGTAAAACACCACATCACTGAAAACTGTGTGACATTTTATTCTGAGAATAAAAAAGCAGTTTTCCCTGCTTTAAGGGTACTCTTACATGATGCTGTCTTCTCTTTCTTCACTTGACATCTGTGTCCTACTTTAGTCTTACTAATGAAGAGCTCAAAAATCAAAGCAAAAATTGTTTTTCAAAAATTACTTATAGGAATACCGTCAATTGTTTCAGGGAACTGCATGAACAAAAGCATTAGGAACAAGTCCAAGATAGGCCTCTGCAGGACACATTCACAGAAAGACATACGCACACATACACACATACGCATGCAAACACACATTCACATGCACATTCACTCAAACAGCTGATGGGTAGATAGATACAATATTCTTAGAAATATCTCATTTGAGTTCTCCTGATGCTTGTTTTGGTACATCTTGGTTGAGTGCAGAAACTCCAAAAACAACTCAAATTAAGGTTAGTTTTACAGCCCTCATGTGAAAATGAAAAATGAGGATGCTAACAGACTATGGACTCAGTGATGGGACTTGGTCAATGCCTCAATATGTGTACAACCCTTGTGGACACTGAATTAATGTAAACATCAATATTAGGCTGAAACAGACTCCATTAACAACAACCATTCTCCCATCCATTTATTGACCACACTTAATTTAGTTTAGGGTTACAGGAAGCAAGAGGCCCCTCCTGGTATCACTTGGGTGCAAGGCAAAGCTCTGGGTGCCGCATTCCAACACAAGGTGCACAAACCAATTACCCTGAGACAAATGAGAGTTTTGGGAGAACATGGAAACTCCACTCAGACAGCGACTAGGCAGTAATTTAAGGCAGTGGGCATTACTGTCCATTCATTTAGTCATTTTATTTCTGAAACTGTTTAATCTAATGTTGGGTTGTGGGGCCTACAACATTTTTATATATGATTACTGCTTTGATACAGACTTTTCTGCCTACAAAACTGAGATACTTTATTTTGAAGAAAAACTTGACTTCATATAGAGGTAATCAATTTCAATTTATTCTTATTAAGTCTGTATATATATTTTTTACAACTGGAGAATCGGTGGGTGAAGTCGTTTGCTCAGGGTCATGGGCTGAGTAGAGAAATGAACTGAAAACCTTGTGATTTAAAACTCAGTGCCTTAGACACTGGGCTGCATTATTTTATAGTATTATAGAAAGCCAGTTAAGAGCCACATGTGATTAATGAGGCAATAGAAAGAATAATTAACAACAGTAAACCTGATGTGAAAGTCAGGAATAATGCCATATGACTATTTGGTTTATAGAGTGCAACTGAAGAGAACTCCATTCTTTATACTGTGGACCCAAATTTTTAGACTAAACACCTTCAAAACCAAATGTTGGCTGAATAACTGTAGAAGCCAGACATAATGTTAGTATTTATCAGTTGCAATGCAAACAGATTTTAGAACAGAAAGTAGAAAGTTTTATGTGAACCTACATTTATAGGTTGGGTGTCATTTATCATATAGCTTCGATATGTTCCTAAGAATGGCAAGGTAGGCCAGTGGCCTGCACTGCTGGAGTGTGAGTCCAAATCCTTGCTTGGTGACCATACATGAGGTGTTTTCTTATTTCAAGCTTCTCATAGCGTTGGATGTATACCGTTAGTGTAAAAGTATTGAAATACCAAAATCTTAAAACAACAAATATGGTAGCAAAAGTAAGTAAGAGAACCACCTCCATCTTCCCCCACTACCAAAATACTCCTTGCTATGATATGCATTTTAATAGAGTTCTCAAAACTCCAAAAGGGGGACCACAAGGTTCTCATTATGATATGCATATATGTGCACCTGGTGGGACAGAGCATAGAAACTTGTTGGGAGCCTTGGAGTTACCCATTAATTGCTTCAGTACCATTTTGGCACTGGTGTAAGAGCTGGGATCGGTGCCTAAGTCAAAATCTTAGCGTTGATCCAAAAATAGTGTCTGCATTGCCTTTCTTCTGGGTATTGTATTCATCCGTCTCCGAACCCCCACCCCCACCCCCAATTCCATTAATATGCATGTTGGGTCAACTGGCAACTTTAAATTGGTCCTCTAAATGTACTTTAAGTTACGTTACATGAGTGTGCCCTGTGATGGATTATTTCTATCACTTAGATCTTGCCTTGTTCCCTATATTGATGGTATTTCCACATGGTGCAAAATATGGCAGCAAAGCCAGCCTGCACACTGGTACAGTGAATGCTGTGCAGAGTGGTGGCAGAACCTTTGTGCTTTTCCCAGTTGATTCTGGGGTTTGTCAGGGGTGTGTTCTTGCTCCTACTCTGATCAATGCTTGCATGGACTGGGTGTTGGGCAAGGTCTTGGGGTCCAGGGGCATTGGGGCATCTGTTGGTGATGAAAGTTTCACTGATCTTGACTTTGATGACAATGCTGTGATCTTTGCTGAGTCAATAGAGGCTCTGATCGGGGAACTTGAGAGACTGAGCAAGAAGTCTGAGTGTCTGGGCTTGCGAGTGTCCTGGATAAAAACCAAGATCCAGGTCTCCTTGGGCACAGGCATCAGCAGTTTGTCTGTCTGCAGAGAAAATGTCAACCTTGTCGAGAGGTTTACTTACCTCAGCAGTGACATTCATGTTTCTGGTGACTCTTCCTGTGAAGTCAGTAGATGGACTGGGATAGCATGGGGGTTATGAGGTCACTGGAAAGGAGTGTATGACGCTCCTCATATCTTTGCAAAAGGACAAACTCCTGGTGCTTCCTTTTTGCTATATGATTGCGAGACATGAACACTACCCAGTAACTTGAGATGAAGACTGGAACCCTCCCAAACCCCCCGATGCTGTGTCTCTTCAGAGAATCATTGGGTACCACTGGTTTGACTTTGTGTCGAATGAGCGTTTGCTCACGGAGTCACGAATGAAGCACATTACCAGCATTGTCAGGGAGCATCAGTTACGGCATTCCGGGCATGTGCCGCAATTCTCATAGGGAGAACTAGCTCACAGGATCCTTATTGTTGAGGACCCGAGCAGCTGAACCAGGCCAAGGGGATGCTCCCTTAATATCTGGCTGCAGTAGATAGATGGTCCTTTCCGAGGTGTAGAAATGACCACCAAAAGCGTGTTGCGTATCTGCCTGGGGAAGTGGCAACACACTGTACCAGTGCATGCTTCCCAACCTGACCTGACCTGAAAGTTATGAGCCTTCTAGGCTTAGTCACTAATTTTCTCTAATCACGTATATAACCACATCTGGCAAGAATGTAAATATATTACAAGAACAACAATTCTTATTCAGCAGGTATTGTACACTGACATGACAAAAGACAGTGTTATTAGAAGGACAGGACAGCAGCTGCCCTCAAAAAGAAATACTGCAACAGCTCAGAATCGGTATGGCCCGGATTTGTTCATCTTTTTGTAACCTTGGTGGTATATTCATTTTTTGTTACTAGCTCTCTGTGTGCATTGAACCACACACTTTAAAAATAAATGTTTTCTTTGATGTCTGGGTGTGAACAATGTTAATATGGAGTGTCTTAAATGCTACCACCACACTCATGGTAGTTATTCACACCATTAAGAGAGTGAATTTGAATTCAACTGAAATGTAAAGTGCAGTCCTCATGGTCAGAATCACTGGGTCTACACAGTCTCTGAACACTGAGAATTCCGGTCACACTTCTTATGCTGTCTACTCTGAATGGGTTCCAGTATCAGGTAGTAAATCTCAAATGCACCAAGGGTAACTTGAGCTTACCATTTCCTTAAGGTGGCTAACCACAAGTAGTAAGTTCTTTATAAAAAACTTTGATTATCTTACGCCTGCATACATGAACCCAGCCATAAGCATTATGCATTTCTTGTCACTGAAAACCTTTAATGATTTCTTTCAGCAACCCTATAACAAGTTCAGATTCCAAAGTGGAAAAAAACTTTTGGCCACACTTCCTTACTGAAGTACAAAAGCCATGCGTATCCTAAGTGCATCAAGAAGCCGCAGGAACTGCACAGTCTTTGTACAGGAAATGCAAGACAAGAGCTCTCTTTGCCCACAGTTTTCTCTGTGGTGTTGGTATGAGGAGAAAAAGCTGACAAAAAATAGGAAAAGCAGATGCTGTACCACAGCAATGGTGGAGAATACTAGTAATTAAAAAAAAAGTTCAGACACAGTGTAAATCAAAACCGATGGCATCCTCCTTCGTTAGTATGCAAGAGTATGCTTTTATTACTCTGTGCAGCTGGCACTAGACCCTCAACCCCTCACCCTGGCCCAGCCAGAAGTTCATTTACAATCCCTATGGTGTCTTTCGGGGTAAGAATGTCATTAGAAAAATCTACAGACTTGTTCCTCTTTCACTGGCCTGTTCAAAGCACACAATTCCACCTCTATAATTCCACCATTTTTCATGTACGTGTGATAGGTTCTTTCCTATTTTCCTGGAGCTGCTCTTGCTGGCAAGCTCACACGCCAGGCAGAGCTATTCTTGCCTGAAATTTGATTAATTTGCAGCATTCCATTGGCTTTTCTTCCCAGGACAAAGGGAATGAACTACCGTGGACTTTATTTACAAGCAGCAAGGGCTGGAATCCCAGTCCAAAGCCTTTGACCGAGACGAGTGATGCTAAAACAGCCCCTTGCATGATTAGCATGGAGTCTGCAAACAAAGAAATAAAGAATGAAAGAAAGAAAGACCGTGATCTTTTCAAGTTAAATAATGATTCTGAAGAAAAATAAAACCTAAATAGACAGGGAAAAGAAACAATGATATTGTTTTGATAATTTAAGTGAAATATTTATATTATTAGCTAATAGGTTAAATTGTATTATTTTAAAAATTAATTACACAAGATAATGCAGCACAAATTTAAAAACACTATTTTTGTAAGAGGATACAAAATTACATTTTTACCTTCGTAATTAAATGCCCACTACTAAGTTAAACTAAAAAATACAAAAGATAAAAAATCTATACAATAATAAAACAAAAGCACTTCCAGAATTCTAAGGACAAAGGTTCATTTTAATTTTTTAATTTAGTGCATTTACTCAAATTTTAGGCTGTTTTAGCCTACCATTATTTTTAACCTGTTTGTATTTCTTCATAGGGTTTATAGGGTCTCTATAATCACATGTAAAGAGTACAGCGAAATCCTTGCTAATCAACATGCAACACGTCAACACTCTCCAGCACCTTAAATGGCCTTTGTTCAGTTTGAAAATAATAAGCTCTAAAGGTGAAGAACACTTAAAGGGTGCTGAAGTATACTGCATATTCAGCAGGGAGATGACCGATGGTGAGATATATTTTCACCATCCGCAAAAATAAAGTCTAAAAGACTTTGTTTACTGCTGGGACTCTCACAGACATGAAGAATACTGCATGGCTCACACATCAAACAGATTCACTAATAATTAACAGTTCTACATACAATAAATGTACAGAAAGTAACCGAATATCACCCCAACCCCTCACCACAATCATGAAAGGAGCGGAATAAAGTTATCTGTCCCATGAATTTAGAAATAAGATAAAAACTGGATATGTTCTGCAACAAAGGAAAACGCAGACCATAAAAAGTTTTAACAACAGGACCAGGAAGTGAAGGAAAAACACTGAGTTCTGAAACCATAAAAGAGTGACAAAAGCCCAATGTGCAAAACTAAAATTCACCTCAAGAAAAACATGCAATGGTTTAAATCCCTAAAAAGATTTTTAATAGCCAAATGCTTCATGAGGATTTTATTTTTTTTTTATTTTACAATTGGATGCCCATAGTTGTGAGCTGCCGCCCTAAATACCGTTGGTGTGACTATGTACAGCATTGCATTTACGTAACAACAATGGTCGTGTCACTGACAATATTACAGATGCAGCCACTAAGACATAGACACAAATTAATAACAATCGACCTTATGTATATAAAATCCTAAGGCTGAAAGGGCAATGATTTTATGTGATGTTTTTATGTCACTTTTTTGTCACGCTTTAAATCGGGCTTATTTTAAAACCTACATATATACATTTGGCATCATTCATTTTAGAATTTATTGAACTTTAATGTAATGATGTTAGATGTTCAGATTCTTATTCCGTTTTTAGATTATAAACTGCAATATCAAGAAAGATGTGGTATATAAGAATGTTAATTAAAACGAACGCATCGTTTATTTAGCCTCTTATAAATACTCATCGAGCATAGTGGACCACAGTTTAACGGGAATACTCCAATCGGTATGAGAGTAAATATTTTATTCTCATTTCATGATTTTTACTCCGTTAAATAATTAATTTTTCTTACACATATTTATAGAATTTCGTGATTTTGACTTCAATAAGTAATCATTTTTCTTTAGTACATTTACAGATTTTACTAATATTCCGGCTGCAACTGAGGGTTGAGTGCCAAAGGCGCCAATGGAGGTTGAGCACCTAAGGCACCAGGGGGGCTTGCCCCCCTAGTGGTATAATAATGATATGAAACTGGCGCTAAAAATAATGTTACTAAAATGAAGTTATGTGAAAAACTTAAGTGTGTAATTAAATTATGCAAAGTCAAAAGTCCTCATATCATGAAAGAAAAATGCTATAAATAAAGGGAGACTCCAAGTCATCCAAATTTGGAATATGTTACTTTCACCTATGCGAACCATGAAATGATGAACACAACTGAGTTTACTATGACGATGTACAGCAAAAAAATTTTTTCCAATACATTACAAAAAAGTATGAGTGAAAATAACTACTAGGGCAGTAAATTAAAAACAACTCTTAATAAAACACACTCTAACAAAACCTTGACCATTCAGTCATTTTTACTTATACCTTTCCTTACTGTATCTATCCATAAAGAAGGCTTTCCTTGACTGTTGTTTACTCTGATTCTTACTTTATATGCTTCCCACTGTATTGCTTTGTCTTGTAATGCTTTCACTGGAGCTTTGGTAAACCATTTTGTGAAATCTGCGGTAATGAAAAAGACTGTAAAAAGGACAAAGCTTAATAGGCTGAAATGTTTCTGTTCCAGAGATGAACCTGAACTCTACCCTTAGAACAGCAATCACACTTCCAACAATACTACATAAAACAACAGGCACTAGTGTGAAGTACCATATCCATCCGGCCACCCATTTTCAAACATGCTTAATCCAGATCAGGGTTAAAAGTGCCAAAGCCTAGCTTGCCACAATACTTAGAACTGAAATTGCCTTCATTCCAAACAGGATAAATTATGCTGCTGTGGCTGATTAGCCAATTCTGAAAGTTTGCTTATTCTTTTATGTAAATGATGAAGCCACCCACTGAAAGCTGCTATGCAGTGCCCCACATTTAAGTGGAAAAAATCATTATGTTAATCTGTATATCACCCTCCATATTATTAGCATGCAAACCGCTCGACTCCCAAGGACGCTGCTACAGACTGGGTAGAGGGAGCTTTGCTAAAAGAGGCTAAAACAGCCACAATTAGATATTCACAACACAGACTGACAGGCGTTTGTTTATAACATTTTTGCATATGTAATACTTATTTTTTTTTTCTATTCTCACTCTTTTCTCTAACAACTAAAACTTAGTAATGACATACAGAAGCCAGCACAGATTGGCCTCAGGAGTGTTTTTAACTGTGTCATATAATTAGCCTTGATTAATGTCCCATTTTAAACATCCAACAATTATAATGTTCTCGAGGACCTGCCGCTTTAATACATTTGAAAGTGCTCTTGGCTTGACTCAAGGCCCTGTCCAAACATTACTTGATGGAACCATTTTGGCACACACACCAAATCAATTAGTACTGGAAACACTGCAGTGTCTTCTGGGTAATTATTTCATTCTTTTGTGTTCCCTAATTAAAGCGTGAGGATAGTTTTGTTTGGAAGAGAGCAATTTAAACAAAGTCTTGGTACTGAGCCAAATAGTATGCTGTCATTAATTTGTAAACAATGTGACTCTTTGTGGCCTGTTGTTGTGAACAATGCCTTCAGAATGCAAATGTACTTTTCTTTTTTTAATGTCCAGGTGAGAACATGCATTCCTCTGCTCTCATCACATGTGAAAGCTTTTTAAGTTGTGTTCCAAAACAGCAAAACATAATGTGTCATTCTTGAATTAAATGATATCAACAAAAAGTAAAACCAGAAAATATTGATGGGCAAACCTGGTCCTCTAAAATGCAAAACAGTCAATGTTGAGATTTCACATCATTGCTTGTTGTTATGAGGGATCTCCAGGAAATATGCTCATCAATAAGACCACCAAGTGGCCTTTCAAAAGTTTTCATACTGATCTGTGAAACATTTTGTCAAGCAATATCCATGTGTAAACATTTTTTGTTGTATCCTTTAACCACTCATTTCAAAATGCCGATAGATAAAAGTACCTATGTAAAAATGGCCATTTAATAGCTAACTGATAAATATTTGACTTGTAATACTGAATTACTGTCTATAGTGGACTGCATTTGAGGAAATTTAACAGCCAATTCACTGGATTGTTCAATTGTTGACCAATTACTAATTTATGTTGGCCTTTAGTGCATTAAAGTAAAAGGAATCAGCCTCCACTGAGAAGCCAATGCTTTTTCCTCATAGAGGAAATGATCCTATTATAAAATGAAGAAAACAACCTGCGCTCTGTTAGATCGACCTGAAACACAATTTACCAGTTTGCATCCAGTATCTAGTTTATTGCCATTTATAATGCTATTCCAGCTTTTGTCACATCTGTCCAATAAAAGAAACCGTTTTTGATTGGGTATCCGAAACACCATTTAACATCTAAAACAACGACTCACTTCATCAGTGTAATTGTAACATTTTTCTCGCAATGCGCCAACGAGCCCAACACCCAAGGAAATTGACTTATAAAACATTGCCAGAGTTGCTCAAACACCCAGTCAGGTTTACCAGACTGTGGTGGAAAAAGTCAGTTTGCTAATTCTTTTTTCTTTTTTTTTTTTTGTCACCAGAGGGTTTTTTTTTTTAAGTATTCTGCTTGGCTAAACACACGAGAATTTTAATTACCCCCTACAACCCAACCTTGTATTTGTTCTGTCTTTGAAACCCTCTACTGTTTATTACCTTTAAAGGAAACTGCATCAGGAAACAGAATGCCTAAGGTTCTCTTAAAAGACTAGTCTTTGAACGTGCATGTCAAAGCAAGTGACTGTGGCTCGTGTAAAGCCTTCACAGTGGTAAAGCCATTGGTAGCAGTGCATGGGATTTCAGAGATAGAGTATGAGGTTTAATATCTCAGCAAGGTGATGGATATTGCATTCTTTGAAAACCACATCATGTAACGGGGGGCAATAAACGCTTCACTGAAAAATGATCCTGACTCTCTGCGTGCCCTGCTTGCATTGGCTTTTGTGTTGTTAATATTGATGGAAAAGTCTCATGCTGTTGGGTTTTTTTTCAAGATATAAGTAGTCCAATGGAAGGCAGAAAAATCCTTCACACCACAAAGGGAAGGCAGGCGAAAAATATAGAGGTGAACCATTTCTGCCAGAGATATGAAAAATAGCCCAGGCAGATGCAACAGTTTCCATAAGTAGCTCTTTATGCACTCCAAGCCTTTCTTTTGAATAATAATGTCTAGACGTGTGTCACAGATTCATATACTCCACAAGGTTTATCTATAAATCTGCCTTTTGCTTGTGATGCAGCATAAATTTAGATCAACGAGGTATCCAAATTATTCTTCCTAATGAAATAACAAACACATCATGAAATGTACACAAGCCTCAATATTTACTTAATATATTACTCCTTCTCGACACCATGGCGGTCAGGAGGTCACAGGCAGAAATAAGCAAATTATAAACTTCTAATTGTGTTTAGCACAATTGTGTCAACTCCAAAGTAAAAGACTGGACCCATAAGAAATCTGAGCCTTAACAGAGATACACAGTATACATTCCTGAAAGCTTACTAGCTTCATATTGTATATAAAAAGAAAACATTAATAAAGACTGTTTACTATATCTTCATTTACCAAGTCTGCTGCTTCACAGGAAAAGAAATGTCATCTGTTTTTTTTTTTTTTTGGAAAATAAAGTCTCTTACTAGGTTTTGGTTTAGCCACGTAGAGAACAAAACATCCCAAAGACATGAGAAAATGTTGCCATTCAAAGCCTAGTAGATCTATCATTGGAAAGCAAGTGTCTTTATTTAATATTAAAAACCTGAAGGTTAAGAATACTGCCTTGGATATTATATATTTAATTGATCTACAGGGTAGATAAAATAATGGAAACATTAAATGAAAAAGGAGTCTGACTTTGATGTAATAAAATCACAATTATAAATGCAGTTGCAAAGGTGAGTTGTATTATATTGATTGCCAAATAGCAGTATTAGTGTTATCTTGCCACTTAGCACTTTGATATTTGAGTTTTTGAAGCAATATAAGGCAACTAACAGAGCTCCAAAGAGGCCATATAGTTGGTGCATATGAAAGTATATGACAAACATAGACAAACTGAATTGGCAATGAGAAACAGTGGTCACAAGTCTATGCTCCCCAGTATGGTTATATGGACAATTCACAGGCTAGATGCAAAAAACCACAAAAGTTCAGCCTTAAAAAAAGACCCTAATATTAAATCAGAACCCCTGTGACCCAGTCACAACCAAAATTATACATTGTGAGCACATACAAAACTGGAATAAGAGCTGCTATTCAGAAAATATTTGTATGGTGTAAGGCGCACAAAATCTAGACCTCTGAGCAATGCGAAAAAAATATTTTCTGATGCGTTATCTTTACCCACAATACCTTCCGACAACTTTTAAACATGGCAGGGGAACTGTTATGGAAAGAACAGGTCTGCCATGGGAGTCATTTGGTCTGATAAAAGCTCTCCTTGCTCATATAATGGCCCTGAAACATTAGGACATTATACAGGAACATGTGAACTATATAGTGCAAAACACTATTTATTTGTGATGCTCTAATATTCCATGAATGCACATTGCTAAATAATTTGAAGAGTGGTTTCATGAACACCATGAAGAAGCAAACCATCTTCCCTGGCCTCCCCAGACACCAAATCTACAAATCGCTGAAACTGTGGGATGTTCTAGCCTTCAAGAATGGTTCAATATACCATTAGGCATATTGCTATTCAAGAAGGAATGAAGCTCTTCTGAAGGCAACAGGTACTGCTACTCCTTACTTGGTCCTTGATAGTAAAACGTGTTTCTGATATTTGTCTACCCTCGGTATATGCAATGAAAAACATTGGTTTATTAAAAATCACTCCTTCCTTACTGCACCAGCGACTTAATTTCACTAAAAACGGAAAATAAAAAATTCAGAAACACTTTCAGCATGCAACTATAGATATCAAAAAGTATACAAATCTTTTTTTTTTGTTTAGAAAGAATAAAGTTCTATCTTTCATGTACCTTCCTTCAAAACCACGATTTACAGGAAAGTCAATAGAATCATATAGCTAATTAACATGATGAACACATCATACAAATAAACCTTCTATGTGACCGTTCTGTTTTTTATTAACTAGTCTTGCCATCAAGCAATACCCAAGTTTGAGGTGAATGGTGGTCCATTAAAAAGTTAATATTAATTTGTACCATGACAATTCAGAGTCATTACATTTTTTGCACCTCAAAGGGAGCATTATTAAATGCAGAAAACTCACTTGAACACAGGGAGAATGCAACCTAGACTTATGAATTAGCAATGGTAACTGTTTTGCTACTATGCCATTCATATACAAATCAATTATTTCAATTATTTTTTTGTAATCTTTGAAAACTCAAGGGGTGGAAAAAAAAAAGTTGTTTTTTTTTTCCCAATTGAATAAAAGGCTTTTAAACTATTCGACAAAAACAAAACCTTGAACATTTTTTACAGATGTCTAAGATTCATTCCATTCTCCATGCAAATCAAAAAGGATGACAGCATTGGAAAGAGTGCAAACCTTGTGTCCTGAAAAACCATCTAGCACTTTCATCACTACACTACGCTTTCAGAGAACTGACAGAAAATCCCCGTGTAATGCAGACAATCAGCATGTCTGCAAATGCATTCCCACAATTATCAATTAGTGATGCTTATTTAAGAAACTCAACCTATATGCACCAGTTAAATCCATATGTCTGAATAACACACAATCCACTGGCCGGCAGTCTTTTCTCATTTACAAGACAACCTTCCTGCAAGTCTTTTTTTGATGCCTTCTGTACTTGAGAGCCAGGCTCTTCCTACTCTCTCACTTGTCATATATTCAGACAAGTGCTGGCCAGATGCTATTCGCCGTTTTCCAAGATAATTTCCTCATTTTTTTGCTCCTCTCGGGAATGCTAGCTATCCTTTAAAAAGCTGAACGAACTTCCCTGGAGGTTTTAGCCCTTTGCTTTCTCCCATCTGACCACATCAAAGAGCAGCCAGACACAATGAGTGGATCACTGGAGAAACACAATGGCTTAAACAAACAGCAGTAGCTGCATTTTAGCACACTGCTACAGATAACGGAATTAATGAGACAGAAGCATAGGAAAAAAAAAAATTTAAGATGAACATTATTACATAAGGGATTTGAAAACGATACACTGATTTCGACAAAAGGCAGCCTCCGAATATTTTTTCTTAGTGGAAAAGCATACTTGTCATCACTAACTGTAATGTAAAAATGTTTTCTGTTGATGGATTATGTTGGACAACAGTACAATTGCAAAAACTCAAAAATAAAAGGCATTTTTCTATGTGTTGGTCATAATGACAATGCCCTGATGTATACAGTATGTAATATCTACCATCAAAAAGTTTGGATAAACACATAAAAAATCTTCTTATGAAGCCTGTTGCTCTAACACAGTGCATGTGTTTTGCTGCATATTTTAGGCAGCTGTGTCATTACCCATGTCAGCTTTTTAGAAATTGACTTAAATATTTAAGTACATTTCAAATGTGTACCTTAGAAACAATGGCAGTGTTTCAGAAACCACTAAGACATGCTTGCAGTCTAAAAATCAGTCTTGTTTTAAATATTACTTGGTTAGTTTTGTGGAGGCCACTGTGGGACAGTTTCATAGTTTCCCAGCTTGATCACAGTCTGTACGAAGTTTGTATAATTTTCCATATCTGAAGTGCTGACATTAGATTGTCTTGGTCTGAATGTGAGAGTGCATGCAAGTGCATTTTGTAAAGGATTGGTGCTCTATCCAGGGATAATACCTGATTTCATTCTGAAGCCAGTTTTCCCAGACTTGCAACAGAACAAACAGATTAAGAAAACAGGTGCATGATCGTTTTAACTCAATCCATGTTAAACTTGGTCAAAAACATTATTTAAATAGATGTTCTGTCCTAATTCATATATTTCAGTATCATGCATATAATTTGTAGACTTTTCATATATGTCTTATATTTTATGAATACTCAGCACAGTGGCAGAACACTTACCTGCTGTCTACTCACAGAGTTTGCAGATTCTCCCTGTTTCAAGATGGATTTAATTTAAGTACTTAGGAGATGGAAATTAGCTATGTCAATGTGGAAAATCAGGAAACTTGCAATGAGACTTACTGCAAGCGTGAAATGTATTTACTTTTTTTTCTTCTGTTATCATTGTATTTGGTTTCTGTCAGTAAACTTCACATGAAGATGCCCGTATGTCCTATGCAGCTTTGTGGTAATCAGACACCACATGTTCTGCTGAAAATGCAGCCAATAAGATGTTGCTCTTTCTGGTTAGTCTATGTGTGTATGTTTATGTTATGTGTGTATATATTCACCCTGCATCATATTGCAAACACTCCTGAATGTTTAACTTCTTTAGCATGTCTGTGTACCTTCACTCCAGCAAAGTCTGGATTCTTTTTTGACATACTGCAGGACTTCTTTCCATGCGCCTTAGTTTACCTCCATTTGTGTATTGAAAAGGTTCATTGTTCTTAAAAAAATGTAAATACAATTTACAGTAAAATATAACTACTTACTTTTTAAAATGAGGATGTATGATTAACATTGGCTGGTAACAATCCTCAAAGGGTATTAAAGTGATATGCCATTAGAGTGAAAAGAATTTGACAGTTTACATCAGGGATGTGACCTCATGCCAGCAACCCCCTGCTTCTCAGTTTTCCAGATGGCAGTAGATTACACTAAAATTTTTATTTTTTTAATTTCTTTTGTATACGGATTTTCTGTCTTAAAAAAGACCAGCTCAGCAACAACAAAAAAATGCTGGTACTCAAAAGTCTTCTCATTTTTATACATTAGTAAATGGCTTCAAAAAAGTTAATGACAAAGTAGAAAATTAAAAAGGAAATAAAAGGCAAATAAGCACTCATTTTAAAATCTGTGTCAAAATAATCACATGAGCTCTACACTGTCAAACATTAACTGTGGGGAGACTAAGTGGAATTTTCAGCTATAAATGAATTGTAAGTTTGGTAGGGCTATGAAGTAAGAGTAAATGTAAATGCTTTTTACTCTTGAAAAATGTTGTTAATCTTAGTAATGATAGATAGATAGATAGATAGATAGATAGATAGATAGATAGATAGATAGATAGATAGATAGATAGATCCGAACTATGGTATATTGTGTAATGCCAATGTAAAATCAGCACCAGCCTTGGCTAAATCTTCAAGGATACTTTCTTTTGAATTTGCATGTGCGCATCTGCAGCACCCCTAAATCCTCCTGCAAGAGCTTATCCTCAGCAGCGGGAGAATAAAAAATCCTTTTTCAATTTTTTAAGCTTATATTATACATGAAACATTTTCACAGATTTAAGGACTGAATTGTACGACAAACATATTTAACTCTACAGGGTTTCAGAAGGCTCTAAGAGAAAAGCTTCCTTATTAGAAAGTTTGCATTCAAATCCCAGGTTAACAGGACTATTTAAGTAGACAGTATTATTATTTATTTATTATTATTATTATTGAATTATCAAAGGTGATTTGCAGGATTACTGTACATAATAAAATTTTTTGATACTTTTTTATTTAAATTGGAATACAGGCACAGGCACTACTACTCAAGGTATACGTAAAAAGTGAGTCAGAGCTGGAAATTTAACTGGATAGCTTATACACAAAACTATACCACACATAAAAATGTATTCATCCAAAACAATTATGTATATCAAGAATTATCCCTTCAAAACATTTTCATATTCATTTTCAGATTGGAATATGAGCAAAAATATCAATGCACTAATTTGCTCTTTTACTCAAGTGACTTGTGAATAGGTGGACAATGTTTTTACAGTACTTATGTGTTTTTTTAAAGAAGGACATAACTTTGTGCCCTGGAAAATGCCATTATTTTATTTTCTCTCGAATACTTTTGGTAATTTGTTTACCTCCAACATGCAGGCCTTAAAGCCTTTCTACTGCTGTGCTCTCTTGTTTACTATCTGCACACAACACTCCCACTCATGTATACCACATTTACTTGAAGTAGCAGTCTTATTATAATGATTTTACTAATGAGGTCTGCATTATTTAATCTCTGGAAAACCTATCCTTTTTAACTTTGAATGAATCCAGAAGACAAGGTTTTCAATTACTGGCAAAACACATCCTTGAGCACTATATACGTTGTGATATTATCCTTTTTTTGCCCTCAAATGATAAATAAATCAGTGTTTCATCCAATAAAGAGGTTTTCTGTTACAATGTGCCATTCTCACTTCCACAGGGAGATGTGCAGGCTGCAGTGCAGTTATTTTAGAATATATTGTAAAGATGCTCTCATCCTTATGAGCTGCAGGTTATCACATGCCTGGTCATCGGGGACATGGCATTGAAAGTGCTGATAAACAAGAAGCTCTGTATAAAGAAATAAGAAGAGCTACAAACGAGAGAGGGGTGTTGAGCCAGCAGGCTTACTAAGTTATTATAGACCACTGAGGGTGAAATGGGGTCAGCACCTCTGCAATGGCAAGACGAGACTCAATTGGGTATTTTATATTCAGCATTAATGTGATGCTTATCAACAGGAGGAAAGTCAACAATCATAATAAAATCTTGCTTAAATAAAATAAAATAAAATCGAAAATACACCTCTAGCCTGCGTGATTGACATTTAAAGCCATCTATTTTCTCTCTATCTCTCTCAATGGTTCTTATTTTCTTAAAGTTTGATTAGTCTATGCAAAAATGAAAGTTTTTCAATATATACGGTATATGCTGCATATTTTTTCATTACAGTAGAGGTTGGGTATATAATAATCAGCTCTGACTTGAAAGTAAGACCAAGTGCAATGAGATGAGCTTTCAGGTAGAGTCAAAAATACTCTCAAACGTCTAAGACTAGTGCACACAGTTCAAAAAACTGGAGAATAGTAGAATAGTAGAAACAGTCCATAATAGTCACTTTGTAACCTTTTTATATACCATTCAAAGCCAATTTACACTACAATTGTAAAGCAAATTGATAGCCAAAAACAGTTTGCTATCTGAACTAATTAAAATACAGGTTTAACTTCTGCTAACTTGCTGCCACATACACTAATGAAGTGAAGAGTGGGCCTGCCCCAGCTGAAACTTGAACCCATCCTCCAGCTCACGTAACTACCCGCATTCATTCATATGGTGCCTATTGAGATGGGCTTTTCATCTTGAACTGGAGGTCTTTTGGATGTAAGGCAATAGTCGTACACATGCATTGGAATTGTTTTGCTTTGGCTTTTTACATATTTTTTGAGTATTATGTTATTTTTGCACTTTTTGTGAATTAATTATTTTTATAAAGATTGTGGTGAGACTTGTTTCTGTACAAATTGGAGTTTCACAGTAGTACATCTTATGATACATATTTTGAAATATTTGAGGCTGTCTTTTGCATTTTGAACTTTGAAAGCTTGCTCTTCATTTTGAGTCTTAGATAGGCCTAATGCCAGCTAGTTTCCTAGAATCGCGCTCCCCTGGGGTGAGTCCTATTTTGAGACAGTGCATTTAGGAATCTGGCCTGTATTTTGTGGATCTTTTTGAAACTCTCACCTCTCTGCCATTTGTGCTGCTTCAACACAACACTTATGACTTATGCCACCTGAACACACCCTATAGTTGTTTAAAACAAGTATATAATATCCACATTAGTAAAATTGCTAGTGTCCCTGTGTCTGTAGGGTTATCAAGAAAAAATAAAAATAGGCAAAACGTGTAGAAGATGAGTCATAAAAATCAAAAATGATAATAAAAATACCAAATAAGGGTCTAAATTTAAGAAAACTGATCTTATTGGCCTATTCTGTTATCTGATGTTATACATCTGTAACAGCAGCACACACAAACCATGTGAACGAGGTTAATAGTTGTAACGCTAATGACTGATAACTCTGCATGGTGGGCAATGAATGGGTGAAAATAACAATAACATAATTAATACATGTCTGAAGCCAAAGCACTAATATGACTAGGACAGAGTTGATAAGCCAGGCCAATGCAGTAACAAAAGACATTTTTACAAACAACACAAAGAGAAAGCGTCAAAAACTGGCGGCTCTTTCCAAAGAGAAAACGACTGCCGTGTGGAACAGGGATCAGGTGAGTATTAATACACCAGACCAAATGGACAAGCAATGTATCAAATAAAAAACATGAGATCTATATTAATTTGATTTCAACCCCTCTTAGACAGGCAGCACAGCTGGTAAAAAATAAAAAAAAAACATTTTTGACTCGGACAAATAAGGAAGATAAAGCAACACATGTAACAAACCTAATGAGTACACCTAGTCAGACAGGTTAAGGTTAGAGTTAGGAATAATAAATTATTTCACATTAACTCAGAAACTGAAGACTTTGCATTTTAAACAATAAAACAAACTGCATAATTCACCTGCAGTTAAATATGTATCCTATTTCTTTCACTTCCCTGCCAAGACAAAACTATTTTACAAAACAGCCATAATTATTTCTTTCCCTGACATGAATGTGATATTGATCACTTCTGTCAATAACATCAAACACTGCTTGCTTTAATTAGCTGGAAAGTTAGGAAAACAAATAACTTATCATTAAATGCTTAACTGGCCTGTCATGACAAAAGAAAAGGAACAAAATATCTGACATTTTTAAAACCAAGGAAACTCATTACCTGCCCTATTTGCCAGGAAACAAGTAGAAAAGAAAGTCCAGCTTTCCTTTTATTTCAATTTTTTTAGCATCACAACTCTAGCCAAAAAACAAGGTACTAACAGTCTGCTGAGCTCGATGGCTCTTGATCAAAAGCTTACATCTTTGGTAATGACAGTTCATTTCCTTGATAACCTGAAATTTGAAAAAAGAGAGCAGGATCTAAAATAGACCATTTGCGAAGCATTATCTTCTGGTTCAAAGCACAGCCATTTGAAAAATTGATATAAAAGATTTTAAAAAAATCATTGCCTGAAATTACAATGAAATCACTTGAAACTGGAAAGGCAAGCATAATGGGACCCATATGATATGTAAGGTTGCATCTGACCTATCTCTCTATTGTATACATTCTGAGATTCAGCTATATTAGAATAAAACCCACTTTTATGGTAAGCTTGTTTTGACTATTGAAGGTGGATCTTTATCAAACGTGTGCACTCTTAACACGTTCCTACAAGTTCAATGGGTTGTAAGTACAGTAAAAAATGGCCAGATTCATACCAAACAAACAAGATAAAGCAATAAATAAGAAAATCAATGCTTTATTGTCACATACGTACAGTTAGCAGAATATTTGGACAAGTAAAGTGAATGATAAAAAATAACACATAAAAAATATGATTTCTTAAACCATGATCAATTATCGATGAGGAGAACCTGACTTTCCACAAAAAAAGAAAGAGTTCGGGGTTAATTGATACACTCAGAAAAAATATCTAACTATTTTTCTAGATTTTGCGAAAATTTTAATTTTAATATACAGTCTTCGAATACATAGTCATTTAACTGAGTGTTGGCAGTCATCAACTTTTTAACTTTCCAAAACTGGTTTATAAATGACATTTTGCTTTCTGGTAAATGTAAACCACCAAGGAAATACATGCCATCATGAATCAGCACAGCTTGTTTATTAATAAAGCTCTTTATTAAAATTATACAGTAAACAATGAGAAAATTTTAAAGAAGATAGAAAATAGTCTAATTGGGCAGTCTCAGTAGAATTTGCATGTTCACTAGATCTATTTATATTATTCAGTCAGGATCTTTTTTTTTTTACTGTGTTTAAAACTTAATTTGAGTGTTTATCTAGTAACTGTTGTATTGCTGAGCAATATACTATTTTTCGAATTTTAGCTGGAAATATATTACATGCTGTGAGCTAATACTGAGTGAGGTGCGCTATACAAGAATAACGTGAGTTTAACTAAATTGAACTAGAGCCCCTCCGGGCGCTCCGGTTTCCTTCCACAATCCAAAGACATGCAGGTTAGGTGTATTGGCGATTCTAAATTGGCCCTAGTGTGTGCTTGGTGTTTGTGTGTGTCCTGCAGTGGGTTGGCACCCTGCCCAGGATTGGTTCCTGCCTTGTGCCCTGTGTTGGCTGGGATTGGCTCCAGCAGACCCGCGTGACCCTGTATTCGGATTCAGCGGGTTAGAAAATGGATGGATGGATGGATGTTCCTGGGGTACTATAGTTCTGCTGTCTATAGCCACAAAACCGATTTCTGACTCTGAAAAATGAGGTTTGTGGCTGACTGGCATCCCATAAGGCCAAGGTTCCTGCCTTGTGCAGACACAGAATTGGAATGGATGGACAGATGGATGGAAGAACAGCCTACTTCCCTGAAAGTCAATAATGAAGCCAAAAAGCATCACAAATAAGGCTACAATAATACTCCATCCATACCTCAGTTAATATATTTATTTAGTAAACCTCACAAGGGTCCAAATGCTAACCTAGCAACAATGAGAAAGAAAAAAAAAAAAAAAAACAACCTTGGACAAGGAACACTCATTCCTATGGATCCAATTTAGAGGCACACATACATTTAAAACACAGATGCAGAGAACCCAATGAATAACCCTGTAGGGCTAAAAATATCAACACTTAACTGTAAATATTATCAAATTAAATTAAACTAAAGTTTAACATTGTGCCCGATCCCCCCCAAAAAACGAAACAGTAGTGGTCAGTAACATTAGCTGCAGACTGACAGGTATCTTAGGTCAGTTTACGACATGAAAAAGAAGCCAAGTTTCTCTACATCTGACTTTTAAATTGTAGCCTGATTTGTGGTACAAATGCAAATATTAAAAAAAAATCTCTTGTATTGTAGTGTAGTGTCATCAACACTGTATTAATTATACTCAGAACCTTGAAGATAGTCTACAGTAAATACGTTTAGAAGACATTATCTATGTTTGAGCTCAACATTGTAGGCCCTATGTACTGTAAGCATGTTGTAAAGAAGGCTTTAAGAAACAACTGAAAATTGCATCATATTAAGAATACATTTAATTAAATAGATTGTTTTTAATAGCATATTCAATCACATACTGTATATATTTCTGTTGAATATTCTGGTAGAGTGTACAATTATTTTATTTCTCCTGTGGTAAAACAGCTAATTCATTATCATCTGTAAGTATTATATTGTATCTTGAAATCACTAACAGGCTACTTAAAAAAGTAAAAAAAAAAGAGATAAAAAAAGTAAAAGCCTGGATTAGTTCCTGCCTTAAGCCTGATGTTGCCTAGAAGGGCTCCAGCCATCATGAACCTGAATTTCATAGGCAGGTACAGAAAAAAATGGCTAAATGGACAGACATCTAAATGACTAACAAACTGTTGAGAATGAAACCTA
This sequence comes from Polypterus senegalus, assembly GCF_016835505.1. NCBI lineage: Eukaryota > Metazoa > Chordata > Cladistia > Polypteriformes > Polypteridae > Polypterus > Polypterus senegalus. The sequence goes on along the minus strand of NC_053160.1, from coordinate 72,764,884 downwards.
TGAATCGTTGCTGAATTTTACAGAATTTTAAGCACTAAGAAAAGAAACAGTCATCTGATTAAAGTAGCAGGCGTTGGCCACAAATCTCACAGCCACTGTGGCCCCCAAGGAGTCAGTCTGCCCACCCATGTAGCCATCACATTTTCATTTCTAAGATATTACTCATGTCAGCTCTAGAAGGAAAGAGTATAATGCCAAAAGCAGAAAATTACTATCTTTTTTTTTGCAATGCTGTTTGAAAAGATGAACAGCAATGGCTATCCCCAAAGAGAGCAAATATTAAGCGGATGCAGTCAAACAGCTGGTATCTCACAAGGAAAAAAAAAAGCTTTGACATTTACAGAAGATGGTTAGATGCAACTGGTTTGTGCTGCTCCAGTTCTTACTTTTGCAGCTTCTTAATGTCATTTTTTATTACTTGTACAATAGTTCTTAGAAAAAGCATGCATTGCCACCCTCAAATTTCTAACAATGCACTGAAAATCATTTAAAATTGTATATATTTCCCCCAGTTGTTTTTGTGGTTTGAGTAACCACCCCGGATTTGTGGCTCCTCGTGAAATAAGCGTATAATTAAGCCCTAAAATTTGACTGACTATATTTCCAACAGAGGTTAATAAAGGTGAGCTTGATGATAGAAAAAATAAAAAATTAAAAAATAAAATTCCACACTCACTTTTTCCTATTATAATTGTAACAAGATGCTATTCAGTTTACAAATAGAGTCTGCCTTGCAATGTTTCTTGAAATTCTTCTTCATCTCTAGTGCTTTCATATTTTAATGTGTAAGAGGCCTCACTCTCCTTAAACTGCATTGTTTACAATTCATGCATGATGCATCTTTTTATTTTTTTAATAATTACTTTTTATTTCAAGGAAAGATACAAACTTGCATGAATATAATTAAATTACACAATCATGAACACTATCAACATGGTCTGACATTACTTTGTTAAATTCAAATTCTGTGCTAAAAGAGCTCATTGCACTGTAGATCTCTGCCACCCTCCTCGGTGTGCATATGGGATGGGGAGGGGATCTTTATCACATTTAATAATGAGACATGACTGGCTGCCGTCCAGATGAAAATATCTCCTCTGAGCAGCCAGCTGATCTAAACGGTCATGTTGTGAGGTGAACAGCAGCGCCATCTGTCTCGCATTCCAGCCAGCAAGATCATGGCAGCAAATTCAAGTCATCAAGATTGCAAGCTATGTTCTACTAACTACTTCCTTAGGCAGTTTTTAATGCAGTTCTGTTGCTGTTTTAAAAATTCGATACTGATCTCTGTGCCGCGTCAGAAGGCATTACAGTCTGGTCTGCCTTGTATCAGATTTTCTTTTCTTCTATTTGTAATGTGACATAAATGTATATCTTGTGCTTGGATGTTTAACAGAGTTTTCTTTCTCTAGCTCACTGACTCAATGGCTTCTGAGTTAACAGACTCTTTTTTTTTGGTAGTTATTCACATACACAGTATTTACTTAGTGGAAAAGTTTACTGAAGGAATTGTAAGATCATGTTTCATCCTAATCTGAGAAATGACAGAGCAGAACTCCTAACTCTGGTGAGCACCCACAGAATTTAAGATGTTACCACCTGCTGTAGCTTTTCACTAAGATCTTCATTTAAGACAACCAGGTGAAGGCAGACGAAGAAGTCAGTCAACCCAGCAACTCAGAAATAAGTAGTTCTGGTTGCTCAATTGTAACATGAATTTCTGTTCTGCAGAAACACCACATTCGCTGTCTGTTATTCACAAAGAACAGACAGGGTACAAATTAATGGTGTCGAGATGGCTTAACATGTAAAAAAAAAAAAAAAAAAAACAGAAAACTGGTAGACCAACAGAAGTCATAGGCATAGTGTTAATAATTTCTAACACTTAGGAACAAAGCTCCAGAGCTCATATCTACAATTAATGAAAACCTGACACATTTACTATGATGAACCAAAACCAGTTTTTCCACCAAAACAGTAAAACAAAAATCAAATCAAACTCCTGATACATAATACCAACCCACTGGGTTGTTACATATAACTGTACATTGTCCCTTGAAGCTTGCAATATGTGATGTTATAACCAATGTGGAGATGCTGTACATATATACTGTATATGCCTCTCTGAAGATTTCAGGTTCTGTTAAAACTTACACCACTGCCAAGTTTCATCATCTTATGAGAGCCCGGGTGAAGTCTTCACATGCACCCACTGGGTGTGTCTGCACATGTGGGGCAGCATATGAGCAATTGTTTACAAGAGTGAGCCCCGGTAATTTGCAAACACCTGGTTATCAAAGAACACTTAAACTTTACGTTGCATGGCTCACACCGCTCTTTGCCTGATACAGTAGCTTATTTCTATTACTGTTATTTTGCCAGTTGATTATTAAGCTAATCCAAATGAGCACGGCTGGGTGCATCAAGATACAAATCTGTCTGGTTCTGAAAGTGCCTGGGCTTGTCATGCATTTACTTCAGGAACTGTTAAAAGGGCGAGTATAGCTGCTAAATCAGATTCCCACTAGCAGGTAAAAGGCATGTGAACACAGCCTTAAGCCAATCCCTTTTACAAAACTCTCCTGCATATTAAGGTCACTTCTCCCCATGTGTATTAAGCCCTGTTTTCCACAGATCGAATTCATAAATTGTTCTTATCAGACCCTTAAGAGAAAAAGTGTGTTAAAATAAGCTGGCACAACATGTAGTAGGTACACACCGTGTTTAAAGTGTGCATGCAACCCTAGCAGTTTAATAATGGAGTTGCATATACAGTAGAAGGACATTTGGTGTTCATTTTCTGCATTAAGGTGTGGTAATTTAGTTGTGCTGATATAGTAGGTAGGTCACACTTTGCTCTATCCAGATACAAAGTCATGAAATGAGAAAAGATAAAAGCTGTGTTTATACAGTATTCCAAATTGTTCCACATTCACCATTTGCCCTTTCTTGCAGAAACCTTGCTTTTCAGGAGAATGTTAATTTGGTCAAAACAGTCAAAAATATTATCTAACTCTGGGCTTTATATGAGCTACTAAAGCATATGACTGCATCAAATAGAGTCAAATGACTTGAAATCACTCATTAATGAGAAAGAAAATAGAAAAATTGATACAGATCTGGTTTTCTTCTACGAGTAGAAAGTGTTTGTGTGAATATATAGTAGAGTGCAGTTGGCACAGCTGCCATTCCTGCCTCAAGATGATCCCTCTTTGGTATCTGAAGGCAGGTGCTGTCCTCTCCTAAAAGTGCAAAAAAGGGAAGCAAGCTGCTATGGAGAATGATCTTTGTTAGCAATAATGTCTATTCAGGCCTATGAGTTCATACTTTTACTGCAAAGGAAAAGACCTAATGTATAGGCAGCCTACATGATCCACACTGTAACTGATATACTGGTGAGCAAATAATAAATATAAAAACATACAAAGTAAAAGTCTCTTCAGTTAATTTTAATAAAAGTAATTTCTTTGTAAATTCAGCCTGTGGTTATAACACAGCAAAAACGAAGACAGGGTGGTGTTGTAGCTAACGTCCATCCATTTTCCAACCCACTGAATCACGGGGGTCTGCTGGAGCCAATCCCAGGGAACAAGGCAGGAACCAATCCTGGGCAGGGTGCCAACCCACCGCAGGACACACACAAACACACACTAGGGCCAATTTAGAATCACCAAACCACCTAACCTGCATGTCTTTGGACGGAAACCAGAGTGCCCAGAGGAAACCCATACAGACACGGGGAGAACATGCAAACTCCACACAGGGAGGACTCAGGAAGTGAACCCAGGTCTCCTAACTGCGAGGCAGCAGCGCTACCACAGCACCACCGTGCCGCCCTGTAGCTAATGTGCTAAACTTTAAAACTACAAAATTGCAGATTTTGCATTGTCAAGAAAATGACTTATAGTGTATTCAGACTGTTAGTAATATCTGTAAAAAATTATAAGATAACATTAACTTGTATGTTGCCTTGGATAGAAGTGACAGACAAAAGGATAATAAAAATGAGAAATGCTGCAGAAACATGCAAGCATCTTTATATATGTATATCATGACAAAGACAGAATTGGGATTTTCTATGAATCCTCAGGAAAAAAATTCTTACTGTGCTTATATTGCTAAAATGTATGCTGAATCCATATTACAGAAGCAACATTTAAGTCTGATCACTCTCATTTCATGCTATAATCATTTCTCATTACATACTACTGGTAGCATATGATCAGGATGCAATGTTATAGTGTTAAAGCATCTTGTGATGGAGCTGCAGAAGGGGCTGTAGGGAAATAAAAGTGAGTACTAAATCTGAGTGGCTGAAGCTTAATTGAGCATTTATGATCTGCCACCTTTAAGTATAATGTGAAAAGTTCCATAAAACATGACACACATCACATTTTAAACACCATCAAAGAGCTGACTTCATAAAAAAACAAGCTTTGAATAAATATTTGTGGTGTTGCACAGCTCTTAAGATTCAAGATTAACCTTGTATTTCTAAATTGTTGTTTTGTTACATTTTAACCTCATGAGAGCAGAACTTAAGATTTCAAAAAGCTTTAGAACATTTTAGCCAGAATTACCAAAAAGCACTTGGTCAACAAAAAGTCCATTTCATGACTCTTTGACAGTTACAAAAAGGAGCATAGCTATTACAATAAATAATAAAGACATCTGAAAATGCCTTAAGTGAGTAAAGGTGTAATTATTTTACAGAACAGTTTATAAACTAATGGCAGCATGATGGCAATGAGGTGAGAGGTTAATGGTGGAACATCACAGCTAAGAAACATGAGTAACAAAATTATCTCATACCTTTATACTTACAATTCTCACTTGGAGAGTAATTCCTGTTGAAAGGTCCTAGTTAGAAAGATGTGTCACCAAGCTGAGGCAGTGCCAAATTTAGCTTAGAATGTCATTTGCATACATTGTTCATATGCATTCATCCCTGATTTGGTCCCAGGGTGGGTCGTGATGCCACAGTAGTTAATGCCACTACCTCCTAGTTCCAAGAACTTGGATTTGATTTTCAGGCTTGAGACAACCTGTGTGGATTTGCATGTGTTTTATTTCACTGGACACCCAATTTTTCACCCAATTTGAAGATCTGCATGTTTAGCTAGCTGGTGACTAAGAATTGAGTGAATTATGGTGTGTGTAAATGTTTTCTGCACAATAGCTTTGCATCCCATTCTCGGTTGGTTAATGGCTTATGCCAAATGCTGACATAGTTACCAAGATCATGTAATGCTGTAGTTGTTTGACACTCAGATCTGCTTTTTATCTGTTTTATGGTGTATTATGCAGGCATCCTTGAGTATAGTGAATATCGTTATCAAAGACACCAGAGGAAGTTAAAGGGAAGGGCATTTAGAACTGAAGCCAGAAAGCACTTCTTTATGCAAAGAGTTGGGGGAATCTGGAACAAACTACCGAGACATGAAGTTCATGCAGAAATCTTGAAAACCTTTAAGAAATATATGGATGAGATACTGGGACAGCTTAGCTATTAGCTAAACAAACAAGCTTCATTGACTGAATAGCCTCCTCTTGTCTGTTAAATTGCTAATGTTCTTATATGGAATATGCCCAGCAGAGATGGTTTGGAATGACTAGATGTCTCACAATTGCATAATTCATGATTTAATAGGATTCCAAAATCAACAAAAATAAAATTCAATGGCCCTTTTTTCCCCTTTTATTTTAAGCACTCAGAACAAGCAATACACACACACAAATGAATTAAAAAACCTGTAAATAAGTATAAGCAGTCAGTGGCACAAAACTGTACCTCTTACACCTTTTTAAGCAAAATTGCCAGCTTGTGGCATATAGTCAATTCAAAGTTTAATTTTCTAGGACTCAGAAATTACAAAAGTTCAAAGCAAAGTTTCCTTATCACAAAAGGGTAAGATGGAGTAACAGCAATATGTTTAGCAAGGACTAAAAATTAATATTGTGGTTCATTACACAAAATGGCAACTTAATACTGCCTGTTCTCTGTAAATGTGTGCATTATTTTCTTAAAACCAGTTATAATTGAGAAGTCAACATTAACATCTAATATCTACAATGTATAAAAACAAGACATAAAATGAGTATTGGGTTATGACTAAACAATACAGTAATTACTATATCATTTTGAATAAAACACCAGAATATTACTAAAGTATCTGTTCGATTATGTATTTTATATCATATTTTTAATATACTATTTGAATTTAACATAGTTTATGTAAAATGAAATTATATTCTTCCTTTGTCCAGGTGTAGAATATTCTGGGACTGTAGGCGAAAAAATGTAAAACCCTTTATCTTAGTCTTTGTTTGAATTTTTTTTGTTTGTTTTTTGCAGCTTTCAAATTTTTTACAGAGGCCCTGATTTCCTTCTCTAGGTTTAAGTCGGTCTCTTAGGTGGACTAAAAGAGTTAATAAAATGCAATTGTGAAGGCATGTGTATGAGGGTGTGCCATGTAATAGACAGGTGTCGCATCCTGTGATCATAAGAAATGCTCACAATTCACACTTTAAAGCAATTCACGAGACTACCTGTAAAAGGTTACGACTCTATAAACAACCGTCAACAGGGAGGATGTGATGGAGAAGCCAGCAGAGAAAGGTAACAAGAGAGCAAACCCACCCCTTTAACTGGCCAGTTAATTGCAATTGGTGCAGTTGGGGGAAGAAGTTAAATTCAAGGAACTCATTATTAATTTTAGAACATTTTATTCCACAATGCCTTTCCTTTGTGCTCAAAGCAAAACTATAGTTTATTTTTGATATAGTGCTTTAAAATATAATGTCAACCTACTGCAAAACACCAAACTGCCATTAACAGTGCATTGCTAAAGCCTGTAGGAACAGTGGGGAATCAGCAATCTATGAATCAAATATTTTTAATTACAAAGAAGAAATTAATTAAAATTAAGAAAGAAAACACCAATGTATGGGGATGCATCATTGATTGTATCCTTGATTATCCTGTGATTAGTCATTATAATGTCATCAGTCAGTCAGTGATTATTAAACCTGCTTAATTCAGTTCAAGATTGTGGGGGGCCAGAATCTTTTTTAATAACACTGGGTGCAATTCCTTACAGTTAGTCGTAAAACTCATTCCTGCAGAACCCCACACTCACTAATTTATGGTTACCTACTGCCCTAACTTGCATGTTTATGGTGATAAAGGTGGAATCAGAGTAACCAGAGGAAGGTTACACAGCTCCACGTAGACAATGACCAGGCATGGAATTTGAACCCAGGGTACACTGGATAGCCACTGCCCCATTATAAAGTTAATGTATTTAAATGAGTGCAAAAATACTATATACATATATACATATATACATCTGCGATAACATTTGCACTTTTTTCATGTAATGGTACTTAAATCCACAACCAGATCCAATGCCTACCCACAGTTAAGTACACAATTTTCTATTGAATTTTGATTTATGTCTTAATTTAAAAAAGGGAAAGAAGAAACACACCTAGTGTCCAGAACATCAATTAATATTAAAACAGAAGAAATAATCTTACAAATCAATTGTATGGAATAGTAAGGAAATTCTAGTGCACATAAAGACAATATGATAAAATCAAACGTACATTACTAAATATCACTAACATGTTTACAAGTTATGCTGTAGATTCAGACAAAGTGAATATATGCAAGCAGCAAACAATTTCCTTGGTTGGCTGGTAATCATATAAACGTAAGGAGCAACAATAATGTTTTTATTCCTGCAAATCAGGAAATGTTGCAACTTAAGAGGCTTACACAAAGTATTGAAAAGGAAATGTCTTGGATTACACCATAAAACTGACCCCATTCTTTTACAGTGCAGTTTCCTTTTCTAATCACAACTAAGTTAACACCTCTAGGTTTTTCATGAGAAACTCTGGGTATTACTTGACATTTAAAACAAAACTGAAATGCTCTATATATTTAATCATACACTGTATGCTAAAATCCTCCATTAATATTATGCTTTTCTGTTGCCTGAAACTCGGCAAGTCACTGAAAAATGCAACTGCATTCTCCTGTTCATGTTTTGTCTCTGTTTCATCAGTTACATGCAACTGTAATGAAAGATACATTTCTCCCAAATATTTTTTAAGGAATAACTATTGCTACACATGTGAACTTATCCTTTTTTTTACAGCTCTCATCAAGGTATTTTGTCCTTTTCTGGCAATACTTTTAAATAAATAACATGTTTAATGGTTTTAGAAGATTGTTACTTTTTTTCACAAAGTAGGTTAAAACAGGGGCATTTCCAAAACTTAGAATCCTACAAAAACGATAATGAAATATATTAGCAAGAAAATACTGGAATCCTGGAAAATACTAGGAAATTAAGTCATTACACCACTTGGGCACTGCATTTAGTAGCTTTAATTGCCCTGAAGCAGGTATGGAATTCTGCAGGCCAAAGCTGCAGAATTCTCAAGCCTTTATAAGATAGTTAGGGACAAATCTCAAATACTACTAGCTCCTGTGGAAGTAGTGGGGTTTTTGTTTTCTTCCTTTTTTGTTTTTACATTACTACTTCTGTTTATTAATTAATGAAATATTTTAATTTCAAAACATTTAATACCTTAAAGCCATTTGGCTAAACCCAAAAGTGCCCACATTAAATATTTTATAAAAAAGGCACTGCAATTATTTTTAATTAGAAGGTCTTCCCTCACAATGTCTGGGCAAAATGATTGGGCTGCTTACTTCCTCAAATGGTACTAGTCAACCTAATGACAGATTCTATACAGGTATTGCACATTTAATTACTTGAAAGTATTTAGTTTACTCAATGGATTATGTCCTTTGGTGGCAAGAGGACCTGTTTTATTTTATTCCTGATATGTGTAATATTTTTCTGTATGATTATCACATTATGCATATTACATTTGCCCACTTACTTAGTATATTTTTACCAGTCTATTACACTTACCCACTAATGCAATAATTTACACTTTGCATAGCACTTTCTGGTGACCATAGTTATAAAAGGTTTTTATACAAACACATTTTACTAATTGAAGGCTTTAAGTTCCAGAAAGGTTATTTTCAGCCAGTGTTGTCACTTTTTCTTTCATGCTGATTTAAATTTTTAGCAAGTACTGAACACTGAGGCTTTTATAAAAGAAGAAGACATATGCAAAAATAGCTTTAAGCATGAGTCCTAACAACAGTATAAAAATTGCATTCATTTTCAAAGAACCAATCATCAAATTGCCAGTTTTTCTATACAACATTGCTGGCACAAACATATTAAGTATGACAGTGCAAAAAATGTAAATGATAACATATATTGCCCTGTTTTTGTGAAATCAACCCTGCTGTATAAAAACTGAAACATAAAATAATCTGATGAAATAAAACATTTCTACAAGCTAATTCACTGTCTGCAATGAGCTGTAATCTATAAATAAAATGAAGTTCATTGTTAAACTGCAGTCATTTTACACTGGACTTGTTAAGTCTGATTAGGTATTTTTGAAAATGTTAATTTATGGGACATATCTAACCCAATATTACTATCACATGGCAATACACAAGACTTTCAACATGGATGTGTCAATTTATTGTTTTAAAATTAAAAGTTATTTTTCTAAGACTCTTGAAAATCTTCCGACAGTACATACAGTATATCTAATAATCTTTTGTCATGATGGCTGAGTTTTGGATGAGGCTCTTTGGCAGCTGTAAAGTGAATATTTTGCACAGGTAGTATGTGATGATGTTGAGCCAACCCAAAATGGATTTTTTGACATCAACGCTAACCTTCATTGCATGCCAGGACTCATTCTTCCATCCTTTCTGGTTAGTACTGAGAGAAGCAGCAGGGAGCAGTACTACTGACAGCAGACCTCTTTAATTTGCCGTTTGTGCGATTTTGAGAAACTAAGCAGAAATACAATATCTACTAAACAGCCACCTACCCATGACTCACACTCATTTTTCCATTCTAATGTCAGAAAGCAAACGCCTACCTCTGTGTGCCTGGATAAAGGAACCCAGCCTGTCACTGTGCACACATACATACACTCACTCAAAATTATCTTGAGCCAATTCCAGTTAACCTAGTGCACGTGAACTTGGAATTCTAATAGATAAAACATAGGAGAATGCGCAAACACAACACAGAAAGTGATCTGACATAGAACAATAGTAGTTTCACTCTACTTGTCTAGTAAGGATTGCTGTATCAACATGCTGAGACAGGTTGGTTACCCTACCCTCAGCAATTTTTTCTTTGAACAAAAACTCCCAGATATTCCCAGGCCAAATCAGAGATATAATCCATCCAGGGTGTCCTGAATCTTCCCATAGGATATGCCCTGTATACATCTCAACAGTTTGGTACGACATCCACAAACCTAATGCTGAAACAGACTTGACCTAACAGAAATCATGCAAACACAGCACTCTCTCCTCAAATACTGGTATGAAATGGCATGCAGACGTGGCCAAGGAACCTTATTTCTAATGACGAATTTCCCAGAGGATATTGCAGGATATATAGTCAATAGCTTTTTCTGAATCCACAAAGCCCATGCACACAGGGCTAGCAAATTCCCATGACCCCTCAAAATATCTATTAAGGATAAAGAGTTGGTCAATTTTTTCACAACCAGGACCAAACCTGAACTGTTTTACCTGGATCTATTGGATGAAGTATCTATTCCATTACCCTGAAACAGGCTTTCTCAGGGAGGCTAAGGAGTATGATTCCTAATAGTGACTTTCATTTCAGTCTGCCAGCACCCAAGGGACTGTACCTGCCTTCCACACAATACTGAATGGGCATGTTAGCTGAAGCACCCCCACATTTCCAGTGCTTTTAGAAATTCTGGTAAGACCCCGTTTATCCTTGCAGCCTCTCCAAAAGTCAGCTTTTAATTGCTGCAGTGATCTCACCCACAGAGATGGTCACATCACCAACCAAAACATCTGGCACTGCCTCGACCAACAAGAATATATCCTACAGGTTTAGGATTTCACTGTGAACTGTGGGTGGAGGAAATTTGTAATGTGAAAAAATAATCAGGACATTTGCATACTAAATTATTTACATTTAAGATCAATTTTTAAATGTGCTTATGTATAGCATCATGAAAGAGCTAAGGGGTCAGGCAAGATGCTTTAGAAACACATGTAGCTTGTCAGTCAGCAGCACAGGAATATTTTTCTCCTTTATGAAGACTGCGGGTGGTCTTTTACAACATTTTCTCTGTAGGAGCAAATGATGAAAAAACTCAGGGGAGGCACAAAGTAAAATCAGATAAAAAGAAAGTTAAGACAGAAAAAAATTTAACAAAGCTGAGAATATTGTATTTAAAATTTCATTAAAGCAAAAAAATAAGGAGTTTAATGGCACAGGTAAGTGAGCAATTGAGTGTATTTACTACTGTTAATTTTTCTAAATAAAAACAGTAAAACCAGATCAAGCTTTTCCTGCAAATATCAGTTTACACAATGTCCAAAAGTACAATACAATTCCTTACAGAAAAGGCAAAAATATTAACATGAATGGATGAATTCACTTGTTTCTATGGTGCTCGGGTTTCCTCACATTTCCCAGAAATGCACATATTAGGCCAAGTTGGCCTGATAGAACAGCAAAGGTGAGTGTTTCCTGCAAAAGATCAGTGTCTTGTCTAAAGCTGTTTCCTGCCTTGCACATGATGCTGCTGCTGAAATATTCTTTATTATGATAGTATTAAAAAAATGTACTCTACTTATATATTTTTTTGTATCACAAAGCAACATTTCTATTGACATTATGTGTAAATTCATTTATAGGTTAGTAGCCCAGTTTTGATGTAAACATTTTGACATAGCTGATTTGTAAGTATTTCATTTTCAGTTTTCACCATTATATTAATTATGGCTTTGTACAATATTGATCAAAATTTTGTTTTGAAATACACATGTATTGTGTAAATATTCAAATAAAATGCAAACCACCTGTGTGGAGCAAAGATGCATTACTGTTGATAACCATCATAGCCAAGCATAAAAGAGAGGGTACACTTTTCACAAATAACAGGTTTGCAAACCAAAACATTGGACTTTTAATGTAGGAGCTTTTGTGCCAACTGCCAGATGGTGGGTAATTAGAGTGACTACAGGTCATAAGAGAGCCTGCCATTGCCGGGATGTTCTACCCAGTAAGATGAGAGTCTGTTAGCAGAGAGGTGAAGATCAGCAACTGGGAGGTGGGGAATACTGAAGACAAAACAGAAACTGCAGATAAATCTCAAGAAGGTTTGGTCAATTGTGACTTTAATAAAATATTCTGCCTGCTGCATTAAATTATATGCATTCTCACTTTTTTTGTATGTACTCTATATTTGCATTGATACCAAGATACATACTGTTTGACTGTTAGGAGACTTTTTTATACATTGTTTACTTTTACATGGTAAAAGAAACACTCTAAAATAAGGACTGAATAGCCAATTATATATATGCATAATGAAAAGAAAATTGACTGAAAAGGTCCGCTTCATAGCCTGCTGGTATAGCAAATGAGCTGAAACTGCTTTAGACAAAATCTGATCATGTCTCAGCAGGCTTCAATAACAATAATAACCTCTTGATAGTATATCCGTTTTCCTTTTTTATTTTTTCGCTTTTTGTTTTCTTTTTGAGTAAATTATTGATGATCAGGAGACGTCCCCTGTGGATTACAAGTTTCAAAATCAGAGCATAACACCCAGAACTGGATAGATTGCTGCCTTTAATGTAATGGGTTTGGGGCAGTCTTTCTTTTTGTAGAGAGTGAATCAGATTTCAGCCTCCTCGATCTCTTCCGTACCAAAGTGTGTGCCTCTCTTCCTGACTCTGACACCTCCACACTGATGCTTTGGTGACAGCTGTCTGAATCAGCTCCATTCTTCATTAACTGTTTGGTTTGGATCAAATGAAAGCTGAAAGGAAATGGCCAACAGCTCCATTGGGATACAGAGCCATGTGGCATAAATTAGGAACTGCTGTTTAAAATGAAATGTTTAAAGCCTGATGAAAACTCAAATGGCAACAAAGGTAGCATTGCTGGCCCTCCCGGCTAACCTTTTTTGTACAGAAACTACATAATTTAGTCAACACTGGACAGCAATATACAATACACAATGTGTACACAATTTATCCATACCTAAAATGCTGTATGCAAGTTTGAACTTTAACAAGTTACATGTGCTTTGCACATTTTTATGCAATGAAATGGTCCTGTACAACTTTTTTAGTTTGCTTTATGTAAAAAATGTAAATACTTTAAATATTTACAATTTATTGAAACCATATATTAGAACAAATAATTTGAACATAAAAAACATACTTGAACTAGTATAGAGATATTACTTGATATATTTCACTTATTTATTTTTTAGTATTTAACTGATGCCTACTCATCAGGGAGAGTGGTATTTGTGTGCACAAGAGGGTAATTCCACAGAGCCCTCATTGACGTGATATAGTATCTTAGCAGGTCACAAAAGGTGGGAGGGATATCAAAGGAATACGCCATAAAAAGATGAGACGACATGGATGAATGGCACACTGTGAAGGCAGCTAGTTTCATCTTAGCGTATATCTGATAACCTTCTTTCAGTGTCAGTAAGGGCTGCAGACTCCTGATGAACCCTGGAAACAAGTAAGCATCAGGGTGCCATAAGCAAACAAACTTCGTTCCACTCACGTGCCGTGAAGCTTCAAATAACAGTTTAGAAGCTTTAAAACGTCCCAGACTCACCATGCCTAAAGCTGTATTTTAAATGTCAGCATCTTACTTAACACAGTGCTGTTCATCTCTATAATTTATTCCTAAAAACAGTTCTGAAAGCAATAGTCATGGCATACTTTTACCACAATGAAGATTATTTATTTATTTGGCACATAAAAAAAAATATGAATGTACCTACTATGATAAAATTACAGTTGTTTATAATAATTGATATGAGATTCTTTCTTTAGACGTGAGATTATATAATTCAACATCCACACCAACTGTCCCATCCATCATTTGTCTTCGTCTGGATGTTTTTTGTAGGGTTATTTATTCTTTATTTTTATTAAAATAGGTCATTGATTCAGTTATATGTGGCAACAATGCTGGTCACCAGTTTCCAGCAGAAGACCTACTAGCATTAGCAGCATGAACAGCCAAACCAAACTGAAAATGAGGGAGTAAACAAAAACATAACTGAAACAAGCATATAATGATCACCTCAATAAGTGCATTGGTCATAAAATGACTGGCAATTGGAATATTTAAGATTTCAAATCACAGAACAATTGTTGTGAAGATATTAAAAAACAACATTGCAGGAGGTGAAAAACATCTAAACTGCACTTCATAAACACACTGGATAGCATTTTTAGAAACTTTAGAAAGTCGTGTTTCAAGTATCACAGAATTCAATTTTGTACAATTTTATATCTGTCCCACCTCACTTTAAATGAGAGTGTTAAGCTAAAAATTCATATTACACTGACAAAATTATCATAAATGAATAATAGTATAAAACTGTACTTCGTTACTTTTAAATGGAACTGCTAATAATATTACCAAGACACATGTTTTAAATGTTATAAAAACACACATTAATAAAATGCAGCAATTCAGCACATGTAATAAAAAGGTTTTGCTGACATGCATAACAACATAAATTAGTTATCCACTCTGCCTTGTGCACAATACTATTACCGTTCTCTCTTCATTGCTTAGAATTTTCTGGACAGACACGTTTCATGTCTTCTCTCCTCCGTGTATTGCATGGCAAGGAATAACAAATGAGGTCTGCAGAGACCCACGTGATGATGATGATGCAACAGCAGTCACACGGCATTGGAACTTCACTTGTTCTCCCTCTCCAAACGTTTTTCTGTCTGGAATCATTTCACGTACTCATACAAGCGTGAAAGAGGAATAGTGACAGAGACGAATCTTGGCACGCAAAGCTAAAGATGAATTGCTGCCTGATTCAAAATAAAAAGTCCTTCACGGTTATTAAAAAAAAACACACACACACACAAATTGGTCAAATTATTCTTAATATTGTACTGCTCACACAGCAGTCCCTGAGCAAAAATATATTCAGTTTGGCCCTGAACAGAAAAAGAGATTTCTTGTTTATAACTGCTTACACTGTCATTAGCATGTCCACTAATACATTATGAGCCAAAAATACTTTAAAATATTAAACTAAAATACTTGTTGCTTTGTTTGATCTCCAAGCACTACCCTATTATCAACATTTATTAGATTAGGAGATCACATTAAGTACATTTTTAGTATAACAGTCTTCCATTCCAAAGCCAAAATGATCTTATTGTCAGTAGGACAAAATTAGATGTCTGAATCCTCTGTTTGCAGTTGTCTTTTATAGCCACTAGGAGGCTACTTATTTCTTAAATCAATTCTCTATGCTTTTCTGCGATTTAAATAAAAATAAATTCAACTAACATATACTATTTACTGTGCAATGTACATAACAATTTAAATATATATATATATATATACGCTATGAATAATAACCATAAATAAAATATATAAATAAATGTTCAGAGCACAATTGCCTAGTACTTACAACTGCAATATAAAATATATATATATAATAATATTTTAATATATTTATATATGTGGTTATACAGAAAACAATAATTAATTGCAAATATAAGGAATCATTAAAATTTGCTTTCAGATCTTGAAAAACAAAACATGTCATGCTTTTGAAGTTTCCATTATGCCTGAATGACTAGCTTAATAAAATGTGACGCTAATGAAAGTGGCATTGAACAAATGTCTTTTTTTTAATCCAGAGGTAGTTTATCTAACCTTCTGATCCCCAGGAGTGCACCAACTCTATTCCAGCTATACTTGATGCGGATCACCATAAAATAATTGCGTAACCCCTCATTACTTTCAAAGAAACTAACGAGAAAGTGCAACATTTTTTCATTAAACCCTTTTCAAAATATGTTGTTATAAATATAAGAAAGATATCTAAAGCTATGAGTCTACAAGAAACGTTCATTTAAAATAAACATTTAGAAAGTACATTTTCAAGGGTGAGTTTTAAAGATACCATGAGCTTACAACAGTTAAGTACAAACTCATCCCAATCTTGAATAAGATAACTGAGTAATGAACATGGAGAAATGGCTGATATTCTAAATGCAGAAAAGGGAATTTTACACAAGAAACCCTTTCTAAAAAGAATAATCTCTTTTAAAATAAATATAGGCACATTTTAAAACCTGAAACCTCTTCAAATAGAAAAGGTCCCACAGGTTAATTAAGTTAAACAATGGTCAAGCAAGTACTACATGGCAATTAGCTTTCTGAATTTAAGTAAACTTTGCTAGTTCTTTATTACTGCCGTTGGCAGACTTGTGTTCAACAATAACAGTGTTGGACATTTACTTAATCAAACTTTAAATAATTATTTGAAACCTTTAACCTAAAGGTCAAGGTTCCCTTGCCAAACATGCCATATACATATGCAAAACTAGAACCTTAAATAAAATGGGATAGATTGCTTTTTACCAGGAGACATTAACTCTGTCAGACATTAGATGTTAGAAATTCAGAATGCAATCATTGAACATTAAAAAGTAACCACAACATAATAAATAGACAAGTAATTGACAAATTGGAATCAAAATGACTTTCAGATTGAAATCAAATTAGATAGATAGATAGATAGATAGATAGATAGATAGATAGATAGATAGATACTTTATTAATCCCAAGGGGAAATTATCAGGCACCACATAGCTTTAATAAGTTTTGCTTTTCACATTGACAGTAAATTTGGACATATTCCGCTTATTACATGAAAAATAGTAGTTTACTACCATGCCATATCATACTATGCTATATTATACTCCAACCAGCCTAATCCAATTCAAAGTCAAGGGGCGCTTACAACTGTGTAAATTTAAATTCTACCCAGTGAGCATAGAAAAATGGATCAAATATAGTTTTCCACACATTGGACATTCATCTATCTGTCTGTGATAGTTAGACATCATGCAGCTCTTGAATGCATCATGCATCTAATTCTTGTATATTATGATACCTTATTCACAGTCTTCACATACAGAGATATCAGTTCAGGAAATACCATACAAAATGACCTTTATTGTTTAGTAATGTCTTTTGAAGAAGTTTCTTTTATTGTGCATTATTATGACTTCATATTGCTTTACTATAATAAACATAAATCAAACAAATTTCTTGCAAATTGTTTATTCTTCAACAATGTTTCAATTTTTACCTAGGCATGCTTAAACTTGAAACCTAAATCACTATGTTCCAGATTTACACCCTAATAAAATTCACATTCCATTCTAAAATAATGTGTCTGATCTACTAAATGCCTTAGATGCTTTGCTGCAATAATGGTGACCCCAACCAATATATTTATGAAAATATGCCGATTATTAATATCGGTCTAAGTGTTCGGGAAAATAATTTATTCCTATGATGATCATTTGCCAAATCACACCCTCAAATGGAAGATTCTACTGAAAACAAAAGTATGTTTCTTTCCTTTCATTTTTTCAGGTCAAATTTTGAAATTTAAAAAGTAGCACATCTCAGACACATACAGTATAAGTCCCTTTAACATATCCATTTAACCAGTCAAGCAAACGTAAATGGATCCAGAATCTAGTACATTAAAAGAAAAAAAAACTATGGTAGATGGATTTTTTTATAGCATCAGTGCATCCCAGTACACCAGTAGCGTGCAAAATCAAGAACAGCAATCACGGAAAGATTTGATGCTTGAATGACTCGGAACAGTCAAAATGACAAGCCAAATACAGATAGCAGAATATGGGAAGAATGTTGTAAAGGTTCATAATTCACTGTGTCTCGTACCCGCCTTGGGTGCGAATCACCACTTTCTAAAAGGTTCAACTAAAATGTGGATAACGGCAAAAAGGTATGCAAAGTATAACTGCACAGAACAATAAAAATGTGTAAATCTTTAATATAGGACAAACACTGTAAGAAATTAAATGAAAATGTTGTCGATAACTGCATTATCAAAAAGGAAACTATCATAATGAAAAAAAAGGGACAGAAATAATTATAAGATAATTACATGGACAAGACATGTTAAAACAAATATCCTATCCTTCTCCACCCTATCCAAAATAAGCATTACCTTTACTCACTTGGACTTAACTGAACCAATACAGTTTTGTAATCAACATATAACCAGAAATCATAAAAATAATTCTTCACATCTACAAAGCTGCATTAATTAAAAAGTTAAATATAGCAGCAGTAAATAACACTACATTGGGATAATGAAATAGTGAAATTCTACTACATAAAGCATTTTGACTGGAAATATTTGTTAACGCATAAATCATACTATAGTCAACTATTTACTGCTCAACTGTAATAAATTAGGGAGTGACAAATTTACTGAGAATAAATAAAATTCCATCTAACAATGGAAATATTAATGGCTTAATACCTAGAAATAACTCCAAACTATTAATGCAAAATTTTTTAACCGGACAAAATTCATAATGCACTAAGATGCATTTTTTAACAGCATACCAAACAAGCAATAGTCTAAAGCAAGGTATTTTCATATTAGTACAACGGTGGAAAATCTTATTTATGTACATAATTTTCACCCTACGGACAAAGAAGGAAACCTAACTAGCTTTGCGTCCAAGTCCTTTGTCTGTTTGCTCATAATATCATGATATATAAGCATTAACAAGTTTACTAACCTCAAAGACTAACCACACTCATTTCAATGAAGAGAACATGTAAGATCACTGCTGAACAAACAGGTAATAATATCAGGTTTAAAAATAAAAAGATAAAACAAACATTTCCAATAAAATGATTTTTAATATGACCTTTTGTGTCCATGGCAGAATAAGTTATAATTTTCCATGAAATGTATCTAACAGCTTAAAAAAACTTTTTTGCAAAGAAAAAAAAAAATATTACATTTCAGTTTGATTCAAACTATTTCTATGCACTGCTACCCTCGGATAATCATTTCAGCGCACTGTATTTATTGACAAATTCAGATTACACACATTTCGACATTGAACAAATTATTTTTAGAAAATTGAAAAAAAAAACAATTACATAATGTCGAAAAAATGTAAAAATGCTGTGTCTGTATTGTTTATATTTTTATCACTCTGACTCTAACATTGACTAAAAATTTTAATTGAAATAATCGTGTACATGTTGACTCTATAAATAAAATGCACAAATTTATTCTGAATAATATTTATTTAAACTGTGGTGTAAAGTCACCAAACCACCATCACACATTTAGAGCAATTGTATGTACATTTCTTTTCCTCTAATTTCAAACCATCAAAGTCCTGTACTGGAATAAGTGTGTTCAGAAAATGAATCAATGAATGAATAAACATTTTCCATAAAATACTGCCCTTTTAAATTAGTTTTTAAGTATCAGCAAAGTCTGAGGAAAAAATACTCTGAAACTTTTAGTGTTTTTCTTTGTTTCCAATGTGCCTCTTTATAGTGGTGTATAGTAATGATAATATTTGTGTGATAGGAATATAACAAATGCAGATGAGATTAAAAGAAACAAAGGATGGATTGATTACAGATCTCAATCCTTCCAATTTGATGGTGGTAGATGAAACATCCACTCTCACAATGCTGAAACAATAAACATTATTAGGCACTTTATCACCAAAAGAGCCATCACAGAGGGAGCTATTTGCATACAGATCGATGCATAAACACTGCCTCTGTAGTTCATGCTAGTATCTAGAATACATTTTATAAAATATAACAAACTTATGTTGAATTTAAAAATGTATGCATCCTTTTGAGACAAATCATTCACCTTCAGTTATGTTTTTCATGGTTGACCTTTCATTTTTTAACAAAAATATGTCTTTTCTGATAAGACAATGCCTAGAAAAAGGGAGAATGCCTGTTTGAGTGTAGTGCCTGTAGGAGCATGTGATGGTATATTCTGTGTGTTCTTCTAGTTTAGGAGGGAAGCAGTTTCTTTAGGAGATTAAAGGAAACAGAATTAGAATGTACCTATTTTTCAAAAATGAACAAACATGTGTATCTTCACATTTACTGAAAACTGCCAAGCCCTTTTGAAAATGAAACACTTCTACTCACATAAGAACACAACCATAGATATTCCTAAACGTTCCCAGCAATTAAGGGTTTAAGATGCAATAGTCTGTTGCTGCCTGGACAAAGGGACTTTCTATTCATTAGTTAGCACATCATTGTTATGGATTACCATGGTGTTAAAATGCACCTTTGGGTTGTGTTTACATCATACAATGAGATTTTTTTTTCCTACAGCTACTACTTCATGCTGACTTTACAGTGCAAAGGAAAATAATAGATGGACAAAGTTTAACTACAGAGTATGCTTTTATATCGATTAAAAAATAAGTAGAAATTAAAGCATTATTTAATCCGGCTTTTAAACACAGCCTCAAGACTTTACTTCAGTATTTGTTAACCCAAAGAAAATATAAACAATCATCGCTGTAATTTCTTTCTTAAGAGAAATTAATTGAGAAAGCCTTCGAATTAGTGAAAGAGCAAGGAAAAAAAGCAGTCCACCTGGCTGGCAAACACAATTCAGGGCAAGTCTGTCTGTCACATCCACGCTTCATAATGGCATTTTCAAGGCTTGGAAATGAGAAACATATGCTAATGTATTCCTCTTTTCTTTTCTCCAGTGACGAGCAATAAAAACACTTTCTACTGTTTAATCTTGGTAAAGTAATCCACCTCAGGTCATCCTGCCAATAATGTGTCCTACATAGGCACCTTTTCACTGTTTGATTCTATGCTTTGTATAGGAAAAATCTAAAAAGAAAGAAATAATCACAGATAAAGATGTATGCTGTAAATGGATTGATCCCTGTCATGACTCCACCTATACTTTTAACTGTAGATATTGATGAGAAAAAGCTGTTGGTAGAAAATGTTTCGTGGCTTTGATAACTGAAAAGTACACAGTCTTCCCAAAGTGACCCCTAACCATTCATCCATGTTCTGAACCTGTAAAGTCTAATACTGGATCTGCTGAAGCCACAGTCTATTCTGGCTTCATCAAAAGCAATAGAAGTATCAACTGTGGATCAAACTTCTCCCGCTTTTTTTTCCCCCACCAATCAAGTCACAATAAACACATTAATCTTTCAAACATATTGTGATTCCACAAAGAAACCTAAAGTACAGATTTTTTACTTACTGTATTACAGACAACAAAATAAGAATACAACATTTTAAGATACAAATTAGGGATACATTGGTGGATTAATGTAAACAATAAAGAAGAGGCTCTGTTAAAATTTTAAAAGAATTACATAATATCCTTAATATTAACCATTTTTTGTTTTCACCTTACTTTAGTTTAGTCTCCAATATCTATATTTCTCATAATAACAATACTTACAAAAGACATGAATTGGTTTTATGACTTTTTGTTGTTGAAGATGTTCCATGATTAACATACTTGAGATACACTTAATTAATAATATTCAACATCTACGACTATAAATGTTTATTACTTTAAATAATTCTGATTATTTTTTTATAATGCTCTGTTTAAGCTAAGAAATCCATTTATACAAGGACATCTTCTGTTTCCTTTGTACGCATATTTGAAAAACAAGACAAATGACAAAGCAGTGCAGTAGAAGCAGAGAGAGCATGTGCAGTTTTTTTCTACCCCTGAACATTATTATGCTGTGCACGTTCGTCCTATATATGGCAGATTTTGGTGGAGTTCATAATCTGATATACGGTAAATGCTAATATCAATAAAAAAAACTGTAAAGGTTGCAGGTTCAGTTGACCACTTGCAACGAAATATTAAGAATTAAAAGATTCCGAATAAATAAAGGCAGGAAGACAAATCTAATCCGAAAACGTTTCATTTTACAAGCACCAAAAGATGTTTAATTTTCAAAGAACTGGAGCAGAATTTAAATTAAATTTCAATTTTCGTTTAGAAAACTGCAGCAGTTACAGCGATTTATAATATATTGTGCTGTACTTAACTAAAAATCGCTTTATGCTGTTTTTGGTTTTCTTAATTTAGACAAGCTTAAAGGAGGTTTTTTTGCTTTTAAACATGTAAACAACTGTTATCTGAAAATTATAAACTTACAGTACATTTTTGCTCAACCTGGTCTTTACCGCAGGATACCGTACTAATAAACTACAAAGCCTGAATGACAAACACGAAAGCAGCAGGCTGAGTTGTGCATGGCAGCCATTTTCAAAAGCGTACTTTTGCTTTTATCTTACTTCCAAAGATTCTGATGGAATCAGTATGACTTGCAGATAAACGTAACGACACACATCATTAAAACAAGATAAATTAAACTAAACACATAAAGCCAGAAAAAATCATTATTTTATTTAATGGTCTTTTATTAATTATCTTAAAAATCTCAACTAAGAATTAGTCAATGATGGTAAGACTTTCATGATGAGCGCAGATTTTACTTATTAATTTGTGCGGAAAATGGCATTCTGCCCCTAGCTCCTTGTCAAGACCAGTTACATTCGATCTTTATGCCTCCTCCCAGTGTGGCGGGCTCACGCACGCAATCCTGTGCCTTCAGAATCATACACTGTTGACAGGCTGTGCCAGCTGGAAGCTCCAACCGCTTCACTGCACTTTCGCATTGCATTACTTCTGCTTTTCTAACTTTTCCACTTCTGAGCACCATCAATTATGTACTAGAATAACAGAACCTTGGCTGGGTGATGTAACATAATGGCCGATTATACATGTAAATAATTTAAGCACCTGAATGCCATGTTTCTTTACCAGTACTACAGTATAAGCTCTGTGCAAGTAAAGTCCTACTATGGCCGGCTACAACACTTTACTCAATCTATACTATAGTATCTTTCACAAAGCATAATAGAAAAGAATAATTCATTAATTAATTTAATTAGTCACTTGAACTATAAAATTCAAATGCTGATTTATCCCCAAATAAGGTTTTGAGCAATAAAAAAAAAAACATGCTAAGCAGCGATGATTTAAAGTATTCATTCATGTTAAATATTTTATCATTATAATATTAGTAACATTAATCCATGTACTCATTATAAATCTTCTTTAATCTCAATTTATCTTTGGGGTTAGTTTTTTCGTTAATAATAATATGAAACAGAGCTCATGGTATTATAATGCTGTCAATGTACTGTAAGCAGCAAGAAAGAAAATTGTTCTGAGGATGTCTAGCATATTTATCTGTTAATACATTGTTCAAAAATATAAGTAAATACAACTTAGGTTATTCTCGTAAATCTAGTACTTTATATCGATATTTTAATAGTTATATAAAAGTCAAATAAAAATATAATGTATGAACCTTTCTTTATAACAATAACAATAACAATATTAGGATTGACTATTCCATGTTCCACTGATCAAAATGTAACAAATTAAACTGAATGTAAATTTAAATGAAGTTGAAAATTTGCTTTGATACAAATTTTACTATATGATGAAAAAATGGGGATATATGACAAATATGATGATTAATGATTCAGTGAAACATGAAATAGTAACTGAAAGGCAAACAGCACAATTTTAAACTCCACTGGCAAATCGCTTTTCTTTTTTTTTTTTTTTAACAAAACAGTAAAACATGTTAAACACAAATATAAGAGTGTAAATACATTTTTAGCAAAAGCTCTATAGAAAATATTGAGTCGATTATTGAGGAAAAGAATGGAATTTGCGAAAATAGTACAGGAGCTATAGCTGTATCAATCTCACTTTCCCCGTGTGCGTGCAAAGGTTTGCATGCCCAGCTCAACTGTAAGATCACAAACAGCCTTTAATATTTTATTGGTCCCGAAGCACAGAGCGTGATCAAATTCAGTACAAGGAAATGCTATCTCTGCCTTTACAGACTGATAATCCAACACAAGACCAACCATGAAGTCATAGCATGCTCCGCAGCCATATAATCTATGAGACATTGCATTGTGTATAACAGAAATAAACCTTACACTTTTGTAGGAATACCCACTTTCTTAAATTCTATCATCTTTACACTTTAAATGATTGCTTTTCAGTATCTGCAGTTCTTTACTAGGTGCCTCTGTTTTCTCTTTTTCCAGTAAATTTAAAACATTTTAAATAAACAAAAAACGCTCTGTTAACGTAACTGCAGCTGTTACTCAATACAGGGGCTAACTACAAAATCCATTCATCCACTTTCTAAACCATCTCAGGACATTGCAAAACTATGGGCAACTGAGACATAACCCAACACTATCCAGCGCAACGCACAAACTAGACCTGGGTTGGGTGCTTCTCCATCCTAAGTCATACATACCAAAATACAGCCATACAATGCTAAAGTATACTTGCCAATCTGTTGAACATACATGTTTTTTGGGGTGTGGCAGGACACCAGAGTATATACAGAATATCTGAACAGATTCTGGGTTAATTGTCAAACTCCTTCCACATGTCTAGCTTGCTGTAATTTAAATCCATGAGGCATGATCTATGAGGAAAAAGGGCTAACCATTCTACCACCAACACAATAAAATACAACATTCTAAATTGATTAGTATAATGTTTTATTTAGCTCATTAAAACATTAATCTTAATTGTGGTAAGTACAACTGCTGTTCTAAGGGATAAAACAAACTATAAAAACAAATTTGAATCTACCACAGACAAAAATCTTAGGACAGGACTATTCATAATAATGTCTTCCTAAAATAAACCCACCTGTTTAATTTTAAATTAAGGTGCTATGGTATGTTTTAATCACGTACATCTATGATGATGAACTTCACATTATAATCACCTAAACTCCCAGTTAGCTTAAATCCCTTTACATGCAATACCAAGAGTACCCGTTTATCAACATTTTATTGTTTACTTTGAACAAACCACATCCTAGCTGTGCAATAAACTTTGTCATTCATTCAACCAGAGTAGTTTATCATCTCTAGGAGAGCTTAATTGTAATTTGGTGACTTCCATGTTTTGCATTTATCTGTGCATAATATGTGTTCTAGAATAGTCCGACCTTAACTTGTGCAGGTCTAATCAGAATTTTTTTTTAATACAACCTGGTATTCATTTGTAATAAACTGCTTAGTCTAATTGTGAGTATATCTTGGCCATTTCAGGTGCATAACAGGAAACAGCTCAAGACTGGGCACAACTCCATCATGGGGCCAACACACGGACTCACCTACACTCGCACTCACACTCAGGTCAGGCCTTACCTAACTAGCGTGTTTTTCTGATGTGAAAGGAAAACAGTAGTAGCAGTAGTAAAAGTAGTACTGTCACAGAGTACAGTTAAATTCTTACTTCCACCTTTCAGCACCAGGATAAACATGAATATATTAAAATTCAAAACATCAATTTGTTTAATAGTATCTGGAGGAAAACCCACACAGACAGAGGGAGTAAGAGCAAACTCTGTTTCTTTTAAAAAATTATTTGTACCAAGAACAACCACTAAAATACTGTATATGAATGTCACAATTTGCTTTATATTTAATCGATTTTTGATGAAAATTGTATCATATTACAAATATTATTTTAAACCATTTTACATAGGGTGTTTTATTTTTAATTTCTAAAGTTTAAAACATGTTAAAACTTTAACCTCATGTTTTCTGAGAAACACCTATGTTTACTATACTGTACATAATAAAAATATGTAAATTTAGGTAGACATATATTTGAACAATGCACATAAGATTTATATTATTTACATAGTGATTGACATACAGTAACATTATATTCCAAGTATGCTTAGATGTGTTATCAATGGAAAGATAATATACAGTTCTTAAGTCACTTTGTTTTTCTGATTTGATAACAGCTAGAATTGCATTTTTAAGCTTTTAGAAAAGAACTACTTTACTGAATTATGTATCTAAGCTATGATACTAATACCTGAAAGGCATGGGCCATCATTAACTTTGTTACAACATGATAAGCAATTAACTGTTTTAAAAATACAAATAATGAGACTTCGTTACAGAAAATGTCAAAGCCTACAAATTTAGGCACAGAAACATTGGGGTGAAAGTATGAATTCATCCATCAATTTATTTGTTTACCCACACAAATTCTTCTCAATCTTTTGTGGAATCATTTACTAGTGATCCTTCATTGGCATATGTTTTTATGGGGTATGGTGTCTTCAAACACTGATTGCAAAACTCAGTGTAGTCAATATACTTAAAAAGTGCAAGAAGCAAGCTATTATATATTGTTTCCTTGGATGTACATATAAATATATACAGTATATACAGTATATATATACGCACAAACATACATAAACATATATATACATATATATATAAACATAAATATATAAAAATGTGTGTGTGTGCTACCGTAGATTTTTTTTCATGGTAGTAGTCTTCTGTCTTGCACCTACTGCACACTGCTGGCATTGATTCTAGACTCAAGTGTTATGGGGGAACAGGCTGGCATTGCATCTGTTGTGTTATCCTGTTTTGTAACCTTATTAATGGAGGTATATTTTTACAACTCTGCTATGATAATGTACACATGGCTGCCTTTGCATATACACAGCATCTGAAAATGAATATACAATGAATCATTTTAGCAGTAATCATAAAAAAAAATTAAATGAGTACAGACATGTAATATTCCTAATTTCCTATTTATTTTAACCAGTTAATGTCCTATAAAATTGAATGTTTATAGAGAATGTACTTTTACTTGAGATTTCCACTCTATACCTCTTGTAAAACAGATAGATAGATAGATAGATAGATAGATAGATAGATAGATAGATAGATAGATAGATAGATAGATAGATAACCATTACACCTAATTTACAAACTTTGCGAACTTTTGAAAGTTATGACTTATTTCCATCTGTAGGAAAAGTCCTTTGTTTTAAGTGTATTACAATGCATTAAAGGACATAGTGATGGCTCTCAGGCTAGGGATCTGCACTGCCAATCAGAAGGTTGCCGGTTCGAATCCCATAAATGCCAATAGGGACTCTGCTTTGTTGAGCCCTTGAGCAAGGCCCTTAACCTGTAATTGCTGAGCGCTTTGAGTTGTCAAAAAAGCACTATATAAATGCAAAGAATTATTATTAAAACACAAAAATTGAGAAATTTCATGTCAAATGCTATTCCTTATTTAATATAAAGTATAATTAGCACAGTGATATAATTTTTAGAAATTGAATTTTGAAATAGAAGTCAGAATGTCAGTCAGATTTTGCTGGATGACTCTTTCATATGGGTCAAAATAACGACAGCTGCTGTGCCCAAGAAGTATTTTCATCTTGGAATATTATGCTCGTAAGTGAAAAATAAAATTCTACAATAGACATACTAAAAAATAGGCTTAGGTAAATATCTGTAAATTTGGAATCAAATTATTAATAAACAGGAATTCACTTAATCTGGAATCTGAGAGTTTAATTCTGCATTAATTGGCACCACAGGCAAACTGCTTGAGCTTCTCTCAGTAAAGTCAATGTGTTGCTATTGACTCAGTCGCAAACCAATAAAAAACACAGCTGCTACATTTACAGAACTCATTACACTGCTGCAAATGATCCATGAATTAAACTCGGGAAATTTTTGATCAATTTTTTCTTCTTATTTCAAAACTACTCACAGCAGCCAAAAATATGACAGTAAAAAGCAAAACATTTTATAAGATTTAAGAATTTTTAGTAAGGTAATTTTAAAACAAAAACAAACCATTTACACCTATATCTGTCTATTTTTAATATTTGTTAAGGGATTCCTTGGTGAATGAAGAACTTTGGTCACATCAAGAAAGCAGTTTTAGAAATGTCTGCCAAGACATGCAGCTCTGGTTGTTGCCTCCTCTGAGGCTGCCATACTGTTGCACTCATGAGTCCAATTCAGCATATCACATTTTAGCTACTAAAAGAAAAATGTCAGAAGTCAACTTTGCCTTTGCCTAAACCATCTGGTCCATCATGGTGCTGCCAGTGACCAACAACCATCACTAAGCAGCAATAGCACTGAATCCTAATGCACACAGACAAACTCTGCAGGCATTCCAACTCCAAGACTTATTAAAAAATTTAAGGGGCCTGTAATCCGTGATTATCAGGTAGAGACTTCCAGCTGCTACCGTTTATGAAGTGGGCTAGAGAGCAGAGAGAATGAGTTGGTTAAAGGGCAGGTTATCCAAACAGAGGTCCTTCTGACAGCAGGTCTGCCACTAAGAAGCATTTTATCAGCTTAGCCTTTCTGCCTCAGTTCCCAGGATATTTCACCTTTAAAACATATCAGTGCCATTCTTTTTTGCTTCCTTTATTCTTCCTATCAGCATACTCTAAAGAAAATGACACACAACTTCAGAATTCGGTTTATGCTTTAAGGAAACAAGCAATACCTACTGCTCAGGCAACCATTTGACCAATGTTTGCTCAAAGGGTTTACAGAGGTTTTAAAACCTCCTTAAGTCTTATTTATCTCATTAGGCTTTAAAGTGATTAATATCTATGCACTGTTGCACCCGCAGTTTTTCTGATCATTCAAGAAGGATGAAAGATCCCAACGGATGGGTTTTGTGTTAGAAGACAATGGGTTAGTGACATTTTAAGCCTTTAAATGTTGCAAAGTTTTATAGTTGTTTAACATTTGTAAGTTATTCTCTTCTTTCCAACAGCAAAACTGCTTTGGTTCTGACATAGCACTCCAACCATAATTTATTAGTGTTTTTTTTTTTTTTTTGCAGTTCGAATTTGTCTTTATTGAAAAATATGACACAAGTTGAAAAAAAGACAAAAAAATCAGTTTTCAACACTTTATATGCATGTTATATTCTCTGTTGTCCTCTTGCCCTTTCACTCTTCTTTTGTAAATCCTATAAGTAATTGCAGCAGGAATTTTCTGAACTAGTTCCAGCCAGTGCAGGATGCTGATTAGGATCAATCCAATTTGGAAAACACAGAGACCAATTATTTTTAAAGTTGGTAAATTATTGACACTTTTCAGTTACAGCTATTCACAAGAATCTCAGTGGGAGCTTAAAAGAAAAATAAGGAGAAACTGGAGCTCCACGCAACTTTCTTTTTTTGGCTTCTTTCTATTCTCTAATCTAGATCTACTAGAAAGAAAAAGCAAATAATAAAAAATTGAACTACTACTATTATGGTGGAAAGTGTAGAGCTGCTGCCCCAGATTCCCTCTCTGTGATGCTTCCTGTCAAATGCCAAAGATTTTGATTCATGTCCACTAGTAATGCTAAATATTTTGAGTGGCACCTCAATAATGGACTAGAGTCACAGCAAGGATTCATTCTAATCTTCCACTCATTACTTCTAGGATTGTACCTGATCTGGGTACGTTAGAAGGAAGACAGATGGCAAATTTCACAAGACTACTAGCGAGTTCATCAGAGTTGTTCATCTTCTACCTTTATTTCTGGGCTGAAGTTTTCGTTGAATCTTCAAGATAACAAATTTATTGGAATTTTAGGTAATGAGAACCTTATATTCACCCAGCAACTTCTTCTGTTTCCAGATGCAGAAATGCAAATCTAACCTACAGCAACACTTTAAACTAGCCATGAACTCAGTGCAACACTTGGAACAGGGCAGAAGGGAAAGATGTGTGAATGTTTAGGCCAACCAAATGCTTATAGGTGCCCTTGGCATGTCCTTTAGTGGAACACTAGAAGGTGTTCTAGTTCTTACTGTAGTTGTCCCATACAAGTCTACCACATCTGCATTCTATTACTCAAAGACTCGTGTGGGAATTTGTTTTATTTGCACTTTTAAAGAGTTTGTTTTAAGAGTTTTTAGTGTATCTATTCTACATTCTTGGAAGAACAGGGAAACAATATGTACAACACCTAAAACAACAGTCTTAACTATAAGACACCAAATATGCTTGCTAGCACTAGTATACTAAGTGAAAAAACAGCTGTAATTTACTCATTACTTACAAAAAGATAAACTTTATGTAACCAGACAGACCTACATAATTAAACACAAAGCATTCACATTACAATGTGTTGTTATTTCTCATGCCTACTCTTCAGCACAGTGACATATCAATAAATTAGGAGGAAGAAGCCAACTCTACCAGCCTATCATTTTGTTAGACTATATAATTATGCAATTGCAACAAATAATTACCATGACTTGCTCTAGGTTCTTTAATGTATGTTAAGTACAGAATTACTGAAAAAAATGCCTTTTAGGTTTCAGACTTTTTTTAAAAATTCTGTAATTAATTGCATAAATACTGTGAAACAACTAAGGAATGGGAGTGTAGACTGCCTCTCTCCAGGATATCTTGACTCATAAACCTTAACAGTGCCTGTCTTTTAAAACAGCACCTACAAAGCCAAGTGCTAAGAAGGACAAGCAGATACATGTATCTTTAACTCCAAGCTGGAGGAGAGGGCAGCCAATGTTTTTCTCTGTGCCCTTCAAAGTTTCTGTTGAACGGCGTAAGCCTTTGCCCTTCTTTGTAGGTTTCCTTTCCCTCCACATTGAGCATTTACAAGTTCAACTGTGTTCCCTGTTTAATTTCCCCTCTCTCTTTCTTCTCCTTTAACACATGCATACTTTTGGCCCCAACTATGGAGTGCTGACTAAGATCGGAACAATGGGAGCCTTTCAAGTTAGCAGTGCCGGCTTTGAGAAGGGCTGAGCTCAGAGACCCCGTCAATATTTACTGCAGTTTGATGCGGCTGTTTAGTGGGCTCCTTCCAAGCGGAACTTAACAGCAGGGAGTCGTGAGAGGCTGACGGCTTTTCTTACCAAAAAAAAAAATTGAACAGGTTAAGCAATTGGGATATGCAAAATAAAGAGTCCACAAAATCATATAGAAGTTAAAACCATAAACCAGGCACAAAAGATAAAATGAAAAAAAAAAATCAGCAAGTCTGGAAAAGTTACATGAGGTGTAAAAAATAAATATGATAGATGTCTTTTCAAAGCATACCTGTGCTGCTTAAAAAACTCAGATATTTCCTTCTTCGTATAACAAATAGTATTGTGAATCAAGTTATTTGCAGTTAAATTTAAGACTTAAAAAACATAACATATGACTGTGATTAAAATGTTTTTTAATGTTTCTGTGTTCCTCTGGTGTGTGTGTTTCTATATATATATATAGTTAGGTGGATTGGCGATTCTGAATTGGCCCTAGTGTGTGATTGGTGTGTGGGTGTGTTTGTGTGTGTCCTGCGGTAGGCTGGCACACTGCCCAGGATTGGTTCCTGCCTTGTGCCCTGTGTTGGCTGGGATTGGCTCCGGCAGACCCCCGTGACCCTATTCGGATTCAGCGGGTTAGAAAATGGATGGATGGATGGATATATATATATATATAGAGAGAGAGAGATGGTGTACATCAGCAAAGAGTGTAAGGACATGTATTGTCAAGATTAGAAAATTAAAACAGTATAATAAGGATGGATGCATTCAAAAATAAAAAAATGTATTCTAGTCACATGTTATACATTTTATAATAAGAAACAGAATTGACCACAGTTCCAGATGTATTTAATGAGACTTCCCAAGAAACATAAATACAATATTTCTTCATAATTCCTGAGCTTCAAAAACACAATTGTGATTATTAACTTACATCCTTGGGTTCTAAAAATTAGGGTCAAAACCCAAATTTGTGTCACAGCAAGCACTCTGAAGAAATGTGAAAGGTCCCCTTTTCCAAGAGAAGCATGTTTTTTCATAGAGGAGCATGACAGAATAAGGGTCATGTATCAAGTGAAACTCCTTAAAGGTGGGAGGAGGAGGAGAAAAGTACAAAAACAAGGTGTAAAACTCTAGTGATACAGAACAAAATATTAAGCAGCATTATGTGTTAATAAATAGAATTTACTGTGTTTCACTTTATACTTTAATGGATAAAATTTTAATAACTAGTGTCAATGATGACTGTATATAAATACTGATATAAATATATAAATACAGTACAGATTTAAGGTGGAGCACAAATTATTTAAAACTAGCAGGTAGAAATGTGAACATGAGTAAAAGTGAAAAGGTAAAAAATGCACCATCCCGCTCCATAAAAATTTGTTCCATACCTTTTAAGGCTACAAGTCATTATTTACTACATCTAGGTAGCCTGCCATACACACTACTTAGGGAAGCATTAATCTATTATTAACATGTGTGGAGACAATGCAAAATGGAAATGTCAGTCTGTGCTACATCACGAAACAAATAATGAATGTGAAATAAATCAATTTTGGGGCTCCCCAGTGGCTCACTCCATTAAAATGCTGTGCCCGCAGCTGAAAAGTGAGACATAACATAAGCAATTCAAATCCCGACTGAAGTTGGAAAGTCCCAGAAGCTGTACTGAGCTGGCCGTGGTTGTATAGTTGTGAGGGGCAGAAAGATGACATTGACAGGATATCATACAAACATCACCACCCGCCATGGGCCGAGAAGCGCTGGGTATAGTTAGTGAAATGACCCCAAATATTCCACACAGAACATGCGTAACTATGAAACCACTATTATGTTTTAAGTCTAGATTTAGGCCATTTTTGTGAAAGTAATGCTGACGTGTTATAGGCAAAAGCAGAAATATTTCCTACAATACCATTTTAATGAAATAAAATAACATGAATATACAAAGTCATTTTATTTCAGTAATTCACAGACAATCTAAATCTGTATATAAAATTCTTAAGTTTCTATTACAAAGGTGTTCTTTCCTTTATTATAAGAAAATAAAGTCTTTAAATTCTTCAAGCTCACATATCGCCACTCAAAAACTGATACCTTCATCAAGTTGGTTATTTTCATTGAAAGCAAGAAATCCTCTGCAGCTGTCATTTTTCTGCAAGGAATTTGTTTTCTAATTATGCAGCCATGCATTCTGCAAAAGCTGAAAATCTGCCAAATGGGGCATGCCAAAACAAACACAGGCGAGTCACAGAATTTTTTAAAAAGCTGTAATTTAGGCGAAACGTAAAAGAAAAATATGTAATGTGACATGCTTTTGGGGGAATATTTAAACGGGTGCCTACGGAAAATATGAGAGCATTTCCACTTTTTAGAAAGGCCAATACATAATGAACTGCTAATCTCTAAAAAATCATACAGATAAAATGGGAAAAATGTGGGATCTTGGGCCGCCACAATCTAAGGAGTTAACTGACTATTAAATTTAACAATCCAAATACATTATTTTTCTTGACCAAAACAGTATGAATTGACCAATATGTTAAACAAATATTCTATATAATGTAGAGATGGTGCTGCAAAGCACTATATGGCATTAAAACAAGATTTCATGCTTTGTGGCAAAAAGTACAAATAAAGTTGGAACCTACAAGTCACATTTTTGCATGATCCAAAACATAAAGTAAGCCATTTATTTTAAAAATAAAAGACAAACATTTGGCAGAAATTGAAAATTTTTACTTAAAAACTGACAACTTAACTCTGAATTCTACTGTACAATAAATACCCAATGTACCAGCAGTTATACTGAAGTGATTGAACCAGCAAAACGCCATTTTCTCTTTTACAATGGCTGCTCATGTAAAGCTAATCCTACATCAAACCTTCTCACATATGGAAATAAATGCTGGACCACTTCTGCTTTTATTTATTTATTTGGGTTTGCTTCCTAATAATGTAAACAGAACAGAGCTAATTAGGAACTTGTTCATGGCATTATTAAGGATCAGTTGTCACAACACAGTCAGAATGGAACTTATCTATGGAAACACTGGTGTCCTTCTAGGTCTGGTTCTCCGCTTACACCTCCTGATTAGAGAATAATTTAAAAACGTTATTTTTTAACTGATCATGTAGGCAAGTACACTTCATAACCTCACATATGAAGGGCACTATCTCCATTTGAACAATAAATCGTCAAGGATGTGTATATTTCAAAGAATGGTCACTGGTACACTACTTATGTATGTATGTATTTATATATTCATTTATTCAGCTTCAACACATTCTGTTCAGACTGAATGAAAATTATTGCTTTCACTTTGGCGACTGCATTTCTGTATTTCTGCTGTTTCGCTTACTTCTCACATGCACAACTTGACTATGGGGAAAGAATACTTCAACTACTACTGGCCTCTTGTAATCAGTGACTCTTGTAGTACATTACTCCAAAATCAAACAGACGCTTAAGTTATGTTCCAGGATGAATGAGAAGTTAAATAAAAAGAAAAAAGAAAAACAAGAGAAAAAAGGAAAGAGTGCTAAAAAAATGTCAAAGGGCGAATTGGAGAGAGGATTTAGGTCTTAAACAAATGACCGTAGCCAGCCCTTGTTTCCTAATAATCATAATATTGCCCCATAAACAGTAAAAGAGACACATACACACATTTTGTCAATTTAAGTTAAGCAAATGAAAGGACTAAAAAACATTAAGCATGCTACTGCTTTTGTATTCTGTCTCATACTCAATATCCGCTCTAATACCTTATTAGGCCCATACTACAAAACAATAAAAATGAAGACAGTAGGGTTTTTTTTAGATTCTTTCAATAGTTATACAGTCTAGAAGGCTCCTATAATTTCATTAAATGTTAAATTACTAACATAGTTTCATAAAATGTGACTATATTTTTAAGATCCTGAAATGTTACTTCTAAATAAATGTCTATCTATCCTATATAAACATTTCCACTACCTGGGAAAAGATTATTTCTAATGCCATCACACTTTAACAAGCCCTTTACTAAGGTGAAAAATGTATTACATTTTATTCTAATAAATATTTAGGACTTACTACAGACAATGTGCCTTTATTCTAGGAGATACGGGAAATGTTTTTACTTCTAATAAAAGACAAATACATGAAATAATAGCTTTCAATACAGGTTTACCAATATTTCTAAAGAAATCTAAAAACCTTTCTAATGACAAAAAAAAACTCAAATCTTACACCAGTAAACTAAAAACAGGTCTCTAGAAAAAGGTCACCAGCTGCTTGCTATCAGTGTTAAGCTGAATCATCTAAAGGTCTGTCAGGCTTTTACCCATGAAACAGTTGGACAAAAAAAACTATCTAGAACAAGGTAAGACTGCATACTTTCCTCTTCCTACTTCTCAACTCTATAATGTCAGCAAGGAGTGAGTTAAAATCTTGTCAAGTCGACCTAACTGTAAGAGTGTTTCGGCAGTGTGAAAATGAAACCGTCCCTTACAGACACCATCGGTTCTTGTTTTAGCTTTTGGCTTATTTGGTAAAGAAGGCCTGCTCTCTGTGAGTGTCTCTCTCACCAGAGGACCCAGCTGGGGCTAGGTTCCTAAAGTACTAATTGTATTCATTCATTTTTCTCAGCCCGGCATGAAGCAGTGTGACTGCTGGGTGCATAGCAACAGGGGGAAAGCAGAGAGAGGCTCATCTTTATCTGTACCTCACTAACAGGAAACAAGGTTGATGGGCGGGCTGCAAAGCAATCCCTTCATTAAGGGCATTTGCAAGTTTCAATAGGGAGAAATTCAAGAGAACAATTAACCCTTTAACTAGCTGCTCTCCCAAAGGGACTTTGGTAAATTCTATTCCTTTATTGTAATGAACACCCCTGCAAGCAGGTACGTTTTTTAAGTACTAGTGCAACAAAGTAATTAACTGCTTAAAAACTTAGCAGAGAGTAGCAACTGGAACATACTAAAATTTCCAGGTAAAATTGCTGCTGGATTAAATTTAAAATTGACTTGATTTTTTTGTGACTATTTAACCCATTACAGGAACTAATTTTACACTGGAACATCACAATAGAAATAAGAGTAATAAGGTAATTTCAACATTATTTACTATTCAAGTTTCAATAATAAACATACTGTAAACTGCGTACGCCAACCAGAATACCTGGACATTTTGTTTTTTGCATATGGTCTATAACAAACTAAACAGTACAGTAAAATTGCTGGTAGCACTGCCGGCTTGCAAAACTTTCCGATTCGATTCTGTGTTTTATCTGCATGTTCATCCATGTTTGTGTAGGCATCTTTTAAGTGTCCTCTTTGTCATCTAAAGCCACAACAGACTCACTCAGGGAAACCATAGCCTCTGCAAAACGTTTTAGTGGATATATCTGTATTTCAGCTGCCCTGTGAAGACCTGAAGAGTCCACGTTGGGGTTACTGTATCTCTTTATGCTTGGATAGACGCTGACTACCCACAACTCATATCTAGATTAAGCAGGTCAGAAAAAGATATTAAAGATATTAAAGATAAAGAGTACACAGCCTATGATAACAGAAAGAGCCACCCTTGGATAGATATCTAAGAGCGATACAAAACATTTCAACAGTCCTTCTCCCCACACTCAAAATTGTATAATATGTAAAACCTAAGTAATAATTTTAAAAAGTAAATAGAGAAAAAGACACACTTTTTCATTAGTATGCCTACATGGACAACTTTAATAGCATAAGTAACATTTTATAGTGAGTGCAAAACTAGATGTGATAAGTCACACACATGAAATCTTTTACAAAGCAAATTAACATTGTTTTTGTGGATGAGTAAATGTACGGATTGACTATCTCTAGCTCTAATATTTAAAAATTCGTCAAGATTTAGTTTTAGCTGAGGAATGCTGATTACATTAGCTCTTTACTTCTGACGGCTGCAATGAAATGTCAGCACATCTGGATTAAATCTTTTCTTTCACAGAACAGTGCTTCTAAGCCCCCTTGCCAGTCAATTTGAAAGTCTGTATGTCAAGCTGACATACTGTTCATCTCTAATAAAGATTTTCTTTTTATGTTTGTGTAAGAGGAAAATGTTTTATAGCTTGAAACTGCACAAAAGATGCAAGAAAGAAAACAAATTACATTAAGTCCAAGGTGGACAAGTGGCAGAAAGAACTGGAATTTGGCACCTCAACACAATTACTGATTTAACCAAAAATGTTCAGCTAACAAATCATGAGTTATACAATGAAAATGTTTCTTTTTTTTAGTCAAACAAAAATGTTTTGAACTTTGTACTACAGTAAGTCAGCAAAAATTTCAGTTCCTATTGTTTAACTACACAAGACCTTCAATCCAAGCTTCCAATTCACAAAATGAATGATCATTTGAACTACTTTCAGACTCTTTTCTTAAATATCGTGGCTTTTTCCGGCATGTGCCATATGACACTAAGCAAACTTGGTTGCAGTGTGCTAGTCTATAAAAATCTCTGTTACCATGTATGAGGTGTAAAACTGTCAAATCAATTCACTTTATGTAAATACATCAATTAAGTCAAAGTGTACTTGTTTGGTCTTAAAAGAAAGGTTTATGTTAACTATTAAATTGGAAACATTTTCAATTAGGAAAAATAACGCAGTGCAACTTAAACTTTTGGAGACATCTTAGAATGGCAAAAAAAGACAATTTATTAATATGTGAAAAGTTCATTTCTGTCACAGTTAACTTTTCAGTTTTGCAAATTTGTAAACATACACTAAGGATTCCCTATTGTCAACATAGGTATTTGTTCATGTGATTTCAAATTTGTCCTTCGCTACTGCTGTTTTTCAAGTATAGTTTTTGCTGTTTTAGTCTCCATACCTTAAACTTTTGAAAATATTAATCTTGCATGCTCTTGCATACAGGATTAACTTTAACGTTTTAACTGTTATAGGTGAACAAATTTTATTTATTTGTTCTTTTTGTGAGATCAAGTTAATATTTTAAGTTATCAGTTTCAGTTGATTGAATTCTTGTATTGCCTGTCATAATGAGGATATTTTATTCATATTTAAACATTGGTGTAGTATATATATATATATATATATATATATATATATATATATATATATATATATATATATATATATATATATATATATATATATATATATATATACATACAGTATATACTTACAATATACAGTATGTGTACTGTTTATATGTATCTTTAAGCTCGCATATACTTAACACCTATAAAGTTTTCAAAAAACACGCAATTGCTACTCAGAAGATGTTCGCTAAAAGCTGCAACTACTTTAACTCTTACAATACTAGCTTAATCCACTCTTTCTACAGCAAAACGTGTGTGTGCGCAACAATAAATTATGATGCGGCAATTTGTTATAAACGTTCTTTTCCAGGAGATTGATAATAGACATAATAATATCTTACATTCTTTATATGTTCATAATCTATACTTTGCATTTTGTTTCTGCCGCAGGTGAATTAACAACTGATAAGACAACCAGTATTTTACTAGAATACATTCAACTCCCCACAGTACTGGGAAAATGCGGACACAGCAATAAGAAGGATGTCATGTATTCAGCAACTCTTGTGTGTGACTATGGCAAATGTGTTGAAAAACGTGATTAGTATGTGATGTTTTCGGACGAACGATTGGGAGTCTCTCTCTTCTCCAGTGTGCATTATGGAGAACTGTGGAATACATGACCAGACGTCATTCTTGCCCTCGAGTTTCTTCGTTTAGATAAGATATTATAGATATATTTAGTGGAGAATAAAGCTCACGGTCTCTTTAACATTGAAAATGAATGTTTAAGCTCTCTTAGAGTAAAGTTTTACGTGAACCTGTTGGTGCAGTGTCAGCTGAACACCGAGGTACCCACTCAATTGGGCATCATCATAGAAACAACGCGTTTTAATGTCATGTTAACAATATGGTGTAAATATAGCGGAGATTGGGGAGAATACACCCAGCACACGCGTTAAACGTTTCGGACAAATGGTCTTTGGCCGATTTTATTTTGACGTGCAATCAGTTAAAATGCTGTGCAGGCGATCATGTATGCCACGGCAACGTCCGCAAATGTGGGCATAGTTTACCTTGGCATATATGATGGGCGAATCAAACCCCGCTTTAAACCTAATAAACCGAAAAGCTCTCGTTCACTACATTCATACTGCCAGTTTTGAAAAGAACGGGTTGTGCGAAGGAAATTCAGACCGAACAGGTTTTTATGAAGCGCGCCATGTTTTAAATGCCGGTGAATGTGTGTCACGCAGGTGTGGCAATACCCACACTCAACGGCGTTTTCCACATTTCTCGAAGAACCATAAAACAATAGCCTCTGTTAAGTCCATACAATTGAGAAATCACCAAAAGTACTGGCATTAGCAGTGTATGGTAAATACACCGACAAAATACAGTCAGGCCGTTTTTTTAATTTCAACAAAGAATCGCACTGATATTTAGATGCTGACAGATTTCAATGCGCCGTAATAAAAAAAAACGGATACATTATTCCTAACAAAGAGTTACAATGGACACCACTGCTTAACTAAAAAAATACCCTCAACGCAGCCTTTCAACTCACAGAATGAATGAAACGGAAGAAGGACCTGTGTGATCGAAGGTGTGGTCGCATCACCAATACACGCTCACCAGTCGTGAGTTTCTCTTTCGTTTCCTTAACACTTTCACCGATTAGATACTTTCCATCTTCAAGATATCAGATATTTGTGTTTGACGACATTTCATAATAATGCTAACGTGGACACTACCTGTCGTTTCTTCTCGTCGAGAATCTTGCTTTTGTATCAGCCTGTTGTTCAGTATCCTTTGGGTTTGTCACATTGAAGAACTTGTTATACTGTTTAAAAGGCTTGATAAAGTTATGGTAGTGGAGAGCCCTTTGGCTACCCTGTTAACGTTACTTGCTGTATAAACTTTATTTTATTAGGTTAATTACATCTGTATCTATGGACTTAAACCTATAACGTCATTATTGAACAATGTGTTTACTCTGTTTACAGAGCTTTACTAAATGTATTTGTATGTTTTGTTGTTTTAAGCTTTTCACGTTAGTAACATGCGTACTCAAAAATAAAGCTCCTCAAAAACTCTACAACAATTATGTTTTTTCTCACAAACAAAATACATTAAACTACGGGGGAAATGGAAGGTCATGTACTTAAGAGAAAAGAGACTGGGGGCGTGATGTTAATTGCGCCAATTAAAAACGGTCAGGATTGTTCAACAGGTAGCAAGTATCTGAACTTGGTGCCAAAACGAAATAGGTTTGACAACTTTATGTAAATCTGGAGAAGTCTTTTAAAGGACGACAAACGTCTTCCAAATGTTGCCACATGCAAATCCTGCATCGGAAAGCTCAAAAATAACATTTCCAACATTTTTTATAGCATTTGTCCTATGTTGTTTATGGATTAATTTTATTTTAGCACCTTTTAGCATGTTTGTAAAATTAGAAGGAATTAGTTATTTCCGATATTCTGCTTAACCCGACTTGGACATAAGACAGTACTTGGAGGCATCCAAACAAACCTTTCTGAGCGACTGCCCACATTAAAATGTCTTTGGAGAAAAACGTGCGACACTGCATAAGCGACAGTCGGTATCGATAACATTGTTATATTATGAATACATAAATTAAACCATTTGTCTCGATTTCTTGCTCATCTATCCACCTAACCCCTTTAGGACGTGATTTCATTATATCGCAGGCCTCCCTTTAGCCATGCCCCTGACTTACCTGGGATTGGTGCTGTTCCAGTATACCGCATAACGATCAGCCACCACCTTAGAGCTGGGATCCTGGCTAAATACACACATCCACAGCATCAGAAAGAAGAACACAAACATCTCCACATGCAACATCACTTCAGCTCTTCGTTGCGATCCTGTTCTGAAACTGCTTTTTCTTTTCGTACAGCGCTCAAAACCAACTTTGATTAAGAGGCAGAAACCATTTAGATGAGTTTGGGGTAGCACAGCTGTCGATCAAAACGCCAATAGAAATGTGTGTATTCCACTTGCGCACCACCTCGTTTGCTGTCAGTGCAATCTATATAGTGCGATTTCTGGTCACGGTCCTTTACTAAGAGTCACAGTGTCAGCGACGGAAGCTGAATGCAATCTAATGGTAGTTTATCAAGTCCCCCTCGGTTCATGAAGTTTATAATGTAAAGGAAGTCGATATCGAGCTTCCAGCAGCGAATCCAGCTCGATCACGCTGAGTTAATGCTTTCACAGCAACAATCGCGCACTTGCTGAAGCTCCCACAAATGCGTACATTTGCTTAGACTTCCATGCAAAAACAAAAGCAAAATGTCCAGACCTGGCCCTGTTAACGCTGGGGAGAAATATCAGAGCATGTTAATAGTATCCACTGCATCACAGTACTCCGCGCTTTATATTTATTTCATTTCATTCACAAAAACCAATGCCGGTCTTGTTAAAAAATGTCAGCCAACCGTTCAGATTGCGAAGAAAATTACAAAACAAAATATTTGTCAGATGTTCCTTACAGGCACGATTTCAAATTCAGGATTATAGGTTTAAAGTTGTCCCGCGCAGACTCCCAAATATGTGAAGACTCCCCGTTCTTTGCTTGAGGAACTAAAGGAACTAAATGCTCAGTCAGTGATATCTTGAAAAGTGTCAGTGATGAGAAAAGGAAAACTCCTTCAGAGAAAAAGAACCCGCAGCTGTTTGCTTCTACTTTGATTAAAGCAGATCTGATTGTAAATCCTGCACACAAAATGCGAATAGTCCTGGTACAGCATCCAGTATATAAAGAAACGCGAAATCAGACGTAGATCATGTGCTATTTCGTGCACTTTACTTAGACGGTAAGAGAAGGTGAGAGCAAAGGCAGCCACTCGCCGAGTGAGCGAGCAGATTCGCCCTCTGCCTTGTACTGCGCGATCTGATTGGACAATCGCTCCGAGTGGGCGTGTCATGAAGGGCGTACGAACACCGCCCGTCGGTGCATAACGAGCGTTCTGAATGGACGATCGCTTAGTTGAGGCGTGTCGCTGCAGACGCACAAAAACTGCCTTCAACTAATTAAATTACTGAAAGAGGGAGTCGAACTGATTCACTGCAGAAAACCCTATCGCTTAAGAACTGAGATCGACGCTTTTGCAAATATCGTTATGCGATAAACGTAAAATTTCATTACCACCTGTGTTAAATGCGCAATTATGTAATGTACAAACTGCTGATCACCCGCAATTTCAGAATCTGTTGTTGCAGAACAGATTGTGTGGTATTGATTTACTATATTAATTGCTTACTTCTATAAATACACTATCATGCAAGTTGTTAAAGTATACAGTTATGTAAAGTAAGTAAAGCATATCGATTAATTTATAAATTTGATATTCAACATACCTTCTGACAAAGAAAGAACCTTTGGTGTTAGAACAGAATTTAATTTCTGAAAGTCAGTTGATAAACGTGTCTGTTTTGCTCGGCACTTTTAATCGGTCTCTTCAGATTAATCTTTAAAAAGACACCAAGGACATTTAACTAAGCAAGTGTCAGTGATACCTTAAGTGTATGAATTTCTGATTTTTTTTTTCTGACTGCGTTCGTTTCTAAAGTACCACAAATTGCACTTTAAGTTTTGAAGTATTCTGTTAAAATTGTATGTAAGGAAAGCCTTTTTTGTCTCTCTTAAAAAGGAACGTATATTTTTTAAAGTTAAAACCCACATTAATTGTCTAATCGAAAGAGCATACTTACACTTTTAGATGACCGTCTTCGAATCGCAGACAGATCTATATTTGACCGGTTTGCAACTTTTTGTTCGCAATATTTTTCTCCAGATAGATGACCACTTTACTGAAAAAAAAGTTAGAAAAAGTGATGGGTTAAGAAAATGGACAGTTGCATAGTTTTAAACACTGCTTAATACAAAAAAAAAGAATGTGGTGAGGGTGTGCAAGTAATACTGAAATAACTTGTGTAAAAATAGTGCAATTGTAAACTTAGCACATCGATATTGTCAAGAAAATGTACAGATAAATACACTGCACTGTAAACTGCAACGTTGTAAAAAGTTGAAAAGTTTAGGTCAAATTAATGTTCACGCACTGGCGCAATGGTTTCCGCAATTGTATAGCAGCTCAAAATTTCAGGATTTAGTTTCTATTGACTTAGCCATATGGAGTTTGCACGGCTTTCCGGTCTTCTCAGAACTCCTTCATTATTTTATGTGTTTGGTTAATGCGTTCCTCTCAATTGTCTGTGAGTGTGTCCTACGATCTATAGACATCCCCTCCAGGTCTGGTTAATGCCATGCTGCCGTGATAGACTTCTTTTTAAGTTTACGCAGGGTAATACAAACTGAGAAAACGTATGCATGATTGATCATGCAAATATTCGTTTCATACCTTAAATCCGTAGAGTTTAATTTTCAACCGCTCAGTTTATTCAAATATTCTTTTTCTTTATAATTTGTGTGATCTTTTAAACAGGACAGTTCCTTAACTGAAATGCACAAATAAAAAAATAATAATAAAATAAAACCTTGAATTTTCCAACACAGCCATAGTCTGAATTAAAATAAAACAAAAGATATACAACTCTTTTTATGAAGGTATTTTAAGTTGTATGTTTTCTTACGGAAAGTTTTTCAGTAGTGAGGATTGGTGAAAAAATATCCTCTAGTCTGCCGATTCTTTTAATACTGTTCTTCAACAAACTGCGCTCATTTGAATCATATGAATGTACTGTAATTTTAAGTGAATGTTACGTGGAGACTGATGGTTTAAGTCCTGTAATCCAAGTAATGTTATATTTATTCTTTAAATTTATTTCATATAAAGCAGCAAAAATAATAAACGTCAGTTAATACACTCTAGACAAACAAAACCCAATTTAAAATGATGATGAGATTAAATAGTAAAGTAGAATAATCTAAAACACAATAGGCTGTAAAATAAAAAGAAGAAATTCTTATGAATACAAACCTATTGAAAATTTCAAAATTCTAAATAGTTATTGTTTTACCCCAGCAAGCTAAGCTACTGCACATTTCAGGAGTTAAAGTTAAGGAGAGATGTTAAATGGTTGTGTTTTGAAAGCGCCCAGACCCCCCCTAGTGGACACTTCTTCATGGAATGCATAAAGGAGCTGCACATCTTGCTATTGAAACATTTTTTTTTCCTTTCGGCAAAAATTACCTATAAAATAAGACAGATAAGCTCAACCGAGTGGCGAATACGTGCTTGTCATTGTCGACATTCACAGGGGATTCCCTTTTATCGTAAATAGTATTGTAAAGGCGAACTTGATTATTTTTAATGCTGTATTTTGTGCTACCTCCGGTGTCAGCGTTACCAAAGAACCAAGCGAGAATCCTAAAAGCGGATGAAGAGAGAGGTACGAAATTTAAATAAATAGCGACTTCGCTTCCTTAAAAATACTTCTTAATGCCACGACACTTTG
Organism: Polypterus senegalus; assembly: GCF_016835505.1. Taxonomy (NCBI): domain Eukaryota; kingdom Metazoa; phylum Chordata; class Cladistia; order Polypteriformes; family Polypteridae; genus Polypterus; species Polypterus senegalus. Next base: position 72,720,689 of record NC_053160.1, on the reverse strand, counting down.
TAATGATGATTAGTAAAAATTATTATAATTTGATTACTGTCCTTGGTATGTTTAGGTCGGCTTATATATTTGGATGCTTGCATGTGTAAGTAGAACTGATATGCTTTATGCATTTGAAATGACGACTATTTGCATGTGACGTAACTTTATTAGTTTCCAAACGACGCGGTTTTTAACTAATGGATACGGCACCTCCAACAAAATTTAAAATAGGTTTAGCTGAAAGAAAAAAGGAAGCAGGTACAATCATTGTCCTTATTTGTTTAAAGATGAATGCATTCATTGGTTTAAACACTGTTACTTAAAAGAAGTAAACAGTTTCAAAGTTTATAAAAAACGATAATTATATTTTGTAATGCTTCAGATGGCAAGTTATACCTACAGTACATATGTTTAACTGCTTGCCTTTTTTCATTTATCTGGACTGCCTGTTTTAATGGATCACTATAGCGCCATTCTTAAATTGTGTAACACTTAATGTAAATTATTAAAAATGTGAATTTTATTGGCAGTGTGCTGTTTTAAAGTTTTGCAAACGCATTCGTCAATGAAATGTAAATATAGCGCTGCCTGTATAAAATCAATTTAATCAATCTGATACCGAAAACGTTAATACAAATTATTAATAGTAGCAGTAGTAGTACTAGTAGTAACTTTAGTAGGAGTAGTAGCAGCCATCGTGCTGATACCATAGTTTTAGGGTAGGTGCTTTTTCCTGTATTAATAATAATTAATATAAGTAGGAGAATTTGTATTACTATTGTTATTGTTGTTACTGTAATAAAAAACAATAAACTACCAAATATTTTTCTTTAATTGCATCAGCTAGTCAAGTATTGCTATGTAATAGGTGATTAAAAAAGGCTTTGTTTCTGTTACATACAGTACCAATCAAGCTAAAAGTTTAGAATGGTAGGCACCTATAGCTCATCTGTTAGTCACTTACTGCTATGTAACACGATCTTAACAAAGGCTGTTTGGATTAATTGTTATACAGTAGATGCACCCTAGTCAGTCATTAAACCCTTATTTGAAAGTTTAGGGCCCCAGGGCGGCTGGAGTCTATCTTAGGAGCACTGGACACGAGGTGGGAAACAGTCCTAGCAGGGAAACAAGTAAGCCAGAAAAATATTTTGTTATGTAAATCTCTTTAAACCATGTTATATTTCTTAAAATACAGAGTGTTGGCTGCTTTAATGTTTTTCAGAGTGTCAGTTTATCAGACACTTAATATATTTTGTGACAAATGCTTGTTTTTAACCCTAAAATGGGTGAAATCCTTGTTATGTTTCCTAATCAAAGTATTAAATCAGAATTCAAGAAGCTTAGTTGTCTTAGAAAGAGGGTGTAAGATTAGCAAATGCTGGATCATTGGACAATTTGATAAATAACAGAAGATATGCTAGATAGCAAGCATAGAAAGACTGCAAAAAAGACATCTTAATTGAAACCCACAGGGAGTCATTTTATTTTAATTATCAATTTACACCTGTCATAAAATACTTTTTCCTCTTAAAAAGACAGCCTTGACTGAAATGAGTTCCCTAATGTGTACCATTCCATAGCTGTTGATATAAAATGATAGCACTGTTTTGTCTTGTTCAAAGAATTTGAGATGGTAATCTTGGAGAAATAACAGCTATATAAACTATAGCAGAGTAAATAAGTATTTAAAATATTTAAATTTTCTGTTCAAGAATACACAGCAAAGACCTTGCATGGAAGGGAATGACTTATGCTTATATTTTTGTAATTTATTTTAAATGTATTAATTTACCAGTAGACACCTTCCTCCTTAAATTTCAATGCAACCTGTAAATGTCTAGCAAATGTAAACTACCTTAATCTGATATCCATACAGTACACATTTTACAAATTAAAATACGTATGGAAGGGAAATATGCTTAGAAATACCACTAATGCATATTTCATAAACATGCAGATATTTATTTACAGAGTTTTGCTCAAAAATTGTCTTCATATGTACAATTGTTTTTTGAATTAATCACTTCTGAGAAGTAAAAGGCAGTAAGAATCATTCCATAGGCTATGTATATGGTCTGGCATAGTCTTCTAACTGCAAAGAATGTCTAAAAGATAACAGCACTGCTGGTAAAGTTTAACAGAGAAACTCAAAGTTGATGGGCCAGAGATATGAATCGTGTTCTATACTGAAATGTATTACATGTATAAGAAAACTATGCCAGTGATGAGCACTGCTCTGTTTTAAAATGTAATCCAAAAGCTGTGATGAAAATTCTGTACTAAAAAAAAAACTTAAGTGTTATTGCAAGCCATCGTGTACACCTTGGGGTCCTCCTTACAAAGGGGCCTTTGCAAGTGTAAGAAAAAAATGTTTAATAACTAGAAAAGTCAAAGTTTTCACTGACAGGGACTCATAACAACATGCTGTCCAGAACCTATCCCTATCCCTACCCTACTCGTCCTAAAGATTATAAACCTGTCCATTCAAACTTAAATAAAAAAGTTTAAAACACAAATACAAGTGGGTAGAGCATGATCAGGGCAGGTGTCTAATAGGTATGTGATCATACATTTCATGTCTTATTATGCCACAAACAGAGAACTGAACTATTATGTAACTTAACACTCAATGCTCAAACTGCTGCTGAGCAAAAAAGAAAATGGATGGTCATTCAAAGCAAGGGCCCAGTGTTACAGCGACAGATGAAATTAAAGAGTGAGAAGCAAAAGATGCTGTTTTGCCAAAAAACACACGTATACTGACATTTGCAGCTTTAAAAAATGTAAATGGTAATTTGAGCAAGTCATAAATACCACAGTTGAGACTAATGAGATTAAACTTACAGATAGCCAGGAAATAGCTAATAGTACAGCTTCTAGTAACTTTAGCAGCAATGCACAGTCCAGTAACACCAACACAGATGTGAACAACAATGTGGAATACAATGAGAACACTGCAGGAGATAAGGAAACCTTAATATGGTCTTTGATTTTATTCGGGGCAAGTGTACAAACCCAAAATGCTCTGTTACATATTACTTTTGCACCAAAAAGTGGTATAAGCTTTTTAAAAATGTTAAACACTTGTTCATTAACAGTGATACAAGAAGAAAGCTGATTTCCCATAGATCTGAAACTGCATCCATGAATTTGTTTGTTACATTCATTGTAATGCACATTAATAAACCAGGTTTGGTCTCACGCTTCTGACATATTTGCCTCCGCCAAAACTAATTTTAAAAAATTCTTTTTATATGTATATACATGGACGGCACAGTGGCGCAGTGGGTAGTGCTGCCACCTCGCAGTTAGAAGACTCAGGTTTGCTTCCTGGGTCCTCCCTGCGTGGAGTTTGCATGTTCTCCTCATGTCTGCGTGGGTTTCCTCCGGATATTTTGGTTTCCTCCCACAGTCCAAAGACATGCAGGTTAGGTGCATTGGTGATTCTAAATTGTCTGTGTGTGTGTGCCCTGCGGTGGGCTGGCGCCCTGCCCGGGGTTTGTTTCCTGCCTTGCTCCCTGTGTTGGCTGGGATTGGCTCCAGCAGACCCCTGTGACCCTGTGGTTAGGATTTGGTAGGTTGGATAATGGATGGATGGATGTATATACATTTTAATGCATGAGTTTTACATAATCAAAATAAAGTGAATAAAAACATTATTTAGGGAAAAATGTAAAATGTGACATTTTTCCTGGACAGCAATTCATTGATATTTTATGTGCCACAAACTAAGAGCTTGGGACAAAACTGCAACAACAAATGTGTTCATATTTAAGGCATTGCCTCACCTGTCCGGTGTTTTCAATTTACGTTTACTAGAATGCCTGCAAAAACTGTTTTACCACTGGTGTACCTTGTAGTTTAGTCTTTCCGTCTCAGGCCGTATCTGTGAGAAAAAGTGTGGCAATTTAATTTAGTGAACTTTTACAAAAATGATGGGTTCATCTGCCTGTTAAAATGTTATTTAGTTAAGTTTTGTACCTTGTGGTGATGTGACTGCTGAGTACAAATGAAGATATGTCTAGCTTAATTGCCACCTACAACAGCTAATACTGATTTTTCAGACTTTGTAAGAGGCAATGAACATAAGGTGGCGCTATACATTGTCGACACAGTATACTGACACTTTTAATGCATTGTTGTGTGTTTTTATCTCTGTGCAACAGTGTTTCGCTTTTAATTGTGTTATGTTTTAAAAATCTTTCAAGTGGTCAAACCACTGTTTACAAGCAGCATGTACTTCATTATTTAAATTATATTAAATGCATGCTGTATATGAAATAAAGAAGTTATTATGGGTGTGGCAGGCTGCCTTACCTTACCTTAAATGTACAAAACATTATTGAGTGTGTTTACCTTGCTGCAAGTTGGAGGATACAGCATCGGCTTAAATTTACTTTATGGACTTGTTAGGTTCACCTCTTCAAATGGTAATTTCAGTGGTTTAACAATTGTCTTCATGCTAAGCAATATTATACATTACCCTTGATGCAGTTTTACTTTAGATAGCTAAACAATGACAACTTATTATAACAGCATATAATGATAGGCTTTTTTTGCATTTTATTTATTTTTGGTTTCTTTTATTATTTCCCTTTGCACAGTGCAGTATATTGAGTGTTGTTTTTCTGTTTCTGTGTTTGAACATGTTTAAAGTGTGGGATTTATTTGTACTATTTGTAAAAATACAGTGCCCACATGCTAAATTTCTAAACAGCGATAACAGAAGGTCATACCCAGTATAAAGCTTTGGATTGTTTTTTCTACTTCAGTGCCATACCTGATTTATTATTGACATATGTGAAGTTCTTAATGTCTTAGTATATTTCTGGGTCTGGTAAGGGTAGTGAAGTGAGGGGAGTCTTTTGAGTTTCGACACCCTAGGATTTCTTAATCCATCTTTGGCACCAGCTTTCACCCAAAAAGTTCAATAAATAATTCATCAGAAAGAAGTAATTTATTTTAAGCAATAGTCAAATGCTTATTGCATACTTGAAAGTAGCTAATAGTTCATTTCTCTAAACAAGCACAGGGAAAAAGAATGGAAGGACCTCATGGAATGGGAAGTAATCTGTGACAGAATATGAATATAAAGGATATGTCCTAATAGTAATAACAATTCAGTTACTCATTTTAATGTGCACCAAAATATAACCACTTATGATAAAAAATAAAAGTTATGCTTTAAATGGTGTAATGGGAGGCAACTCTGGACTGATTTTCCAGCTGGGATGGTGGGTGTTCCTGTTCCCAGACGGGACTATAAAATGGATGTACTGGAGAAACAGTCTTCCAAGACTGTATTCTCTTCCAATACAGTACATGGCAGTACTCCAGGAATGATGCATAAATGCATGTATCTGGAGGGCATGCTGGGATCTGTAGTTCCATTGGGTAGTTCTACTGGCTTTTATGGGTGCTGCCAGGGAGATCTGCAGGGAAGAATTGTCCCTTCTTTGAGAGGTTTCCACCCAACCCTGAAGTATTTCCTTTGTGTAATGTCATGGCACCAGAAGAACTCCTGGGTCTGGCATAAACGGGGACTCCTCATCTCATATGGGGAGTCACGAGGAGGATAGTTCTTACCTGGAGGGAGTGATAGTGGGAAAGACTGAGAGAAAGTATAGAAAAAAGAATTTTTCTTTGCAGAATAAATGTAAAGGTATTATTACAAAGAAAAGATTTTTTGAACCCGTCAGTGGTTGTTGTGCTGTTGTGTCGAGGGTTTGTGGTCCCAAGATGCCCCTACAGGCCAAAATAAATTTAAGTTGCATACCTACACAAAAAAGTATTTTACCTTGGGCTTAGAAAATTAGACACTATATGAAATGAAAAAAAATCTTCTTCTTCTTTTGGTTGCTCCTGTTAGGGGTTGCCACAGCGGATCATCTTCCATATCTTTCTGTCCTCTGCATCTTGTTCTGTTACACCCATCACCTGCTTGTCCTCTCTCACCACATCCATAAACCTTCGCTTAGGCCTTCCTCTTTTCCTCTTCCCTGGCAGCTGTATCTTTAGCATCCTTCTCCCAATATATTCAGCATCTCTCCCCTGCACATGTCTAAACCAGCGCAATCTTGCCTCTCTGACTTTGTCTCTCAACCATCCAACGTGAGCTAACCCTCTAATGTACTTATTTCTGATCCTATCCATCCTCGTCACACCCAGTGCAAATCTTAGCATCTTTAACTCTGCCAGCTCTAGCTCTGTCTCCTGCTTTCTGGTTAGTGCCACCGTCTCCAACCCATATAACATAGCTGGACTCACTGTCGTCCTGAAGACCTTCCCTGTCACTCTTGCTGATACCCGTCTGTCACAAATTGCTCCTGACACTCTTAACCACCCATTCCACCCTGCCTGAACTCTTTTCTTCTCCTCTCTTCCACAATCCCCATTACTCTGTACTGTTGATCCCAAGTATTTAAACTCATCCACCTTTACCAACTCTACTCCCTGCATCCTAACCATTCCACTGAACTCCCTCTCATTAACACACACATATTCTGTCTTGTTCCTACTGACCTTCATTCCCCTCTTCACTAGAGCATATCTCCACCTCTCCAGGGTCTCCTCAACCTGCTCCCTACTATCGCTACAGATCACAATGTCATCAACAAACATCATAGTCCACAGGGACTCCTGTCTAATCTCTTCTGTCACATTGTCCATCACCATTGCTAATAAGAAAGGGCTCAGAGCCAATCCCTGATGTAATCCCACCTCCAACTTGAATGCAGCCGTCACTTCTACAGCAGACCTCACCACGGTCACACTTCCCTCGTACATATCCTGTACAACACTTACATACTTCTCTGCCACTCCCGACTTCCTCATACAATACCACAGCTCCTCTTGAGCCACCCTGTCATATGCTTTCTCCAGGTCCTCAAAGACGCAATGCAACTCCTTCTGGCCTTCTCTAAACTTCTCCATCAACATCCTCAGAGCAAACATTGCATCTGTGGTGCTCTTTCTTTGCATGAAACCATACTGCTGCTCACTAATCATCACCTCACTTCTTAACCTAGCTTCCACTACTCTTTCCCATAACTTCATGCTGTGGCTCATCAATTTTATTCCCCTGCAGTTACTGCAGTCCTCCACATTCCCCTTATTCTTAAATATCAGCATCAGTACACCTTTTCTCCACTCCTCAGGCATCCTCTCACTTTCCAAGATTCCATTAAACAATGTGGTTAAAAAATCCTCTGCCATCTCTCCTAAACACCTCCATGCTTCCACAGGTATATCATCTGGCCCAATAACCTTTCCATTCTTCATCCTTTTCATAGCTGTCCTTACTTCCTCCTTGCTAATCTGTTGCACTTCCTGATTCACTATCTCCACATCATTCAGCCTCTTCTCTCTCTTGTTCTCTTCATTCATCAGCCTCTCAAAGTTCTCTTTCCATCTGCTCAACACACTCTCCTCGCTTGTGAGTATGTTTCCATCTTTATCCTTTATCACCCTAACCTGCTGCACATCTTTCCCAGCTCAGTCCCTTTGCCTAGCCAATCAGGTCAGGTCCTTTTCTCCCTCCTTAGTGTCCAACCTCTCATACAACTCATCATACACCTTTTCTTTAGCCTTCGCCACCTCTCTGTTCACCTTGTGCCTTATCTCCTTGTACTCTTGTCTACTTTCTGCATCTCTCTGACTATCCCACTTCTTTTTTGCCATCCTCTTCCTCTGTATACTCTCCTGTATTTCCTCATTCCACCACCAGGTTTCCTTTTAATCCTTCCTCTTTCCAGATGTCACACCAAGCACCCTTCTTGCTGTCACCCTTACTACATCTGCTATAGTTTCACAGCTGTCTGGTAACTCTTCACTGCCACCGCAGTGCATGTCTCACCTCCTCCCTAAACTCAACCTTGCAGTCTTCCCATTTTAACTTCCACCATTTGATCCTTGGCTCTGCCCTCACTCTCTTCTTTCTTGATCTCCAACGTCATCCTACAGACCACCATCCTATGCTGCTTAACTACACTTTCCCCTGCCACCACTTTGCAGTCTTCAATCTCCTTCAGATGAACTCTTCTGCATAGGATGTAATCTACCTGTGTGCATCTTCCTCCACTCTTGTACGTAACCCTGTGTTCCTCCTTCTTCTGAAAATACGTATTCACAACAGCCATGACCATCCTTTTGGCAGAATCCACTATCCTCTGACTTTCTTCATTCCTCTCCTTGACACCATACCTACCCATCACCCCCTCATCTCCACTGTTACCTTCACCAACATGCCCATTGAAATCCGCTCCAATCACCACTTTCTGTCCCTTGGGTACACTGTTCATCACTTCATTCAACTCATTCCAAAAATCTTCTTTCTCACCCATTGCACACCCAACTTGCGGTGCATATGCACTAACAACATTCATCATCACACCTCCAATTTCCAGCTTCAGAATCATTTTAAAATGTAAACATACAGAAGCAAACTAATTACAGCTGAAGCTCAGGCAAATAATCTTTTATTAGCTAAGAGTTGTCTTTTCAGAAGAAGTCATTTAGCTATTAAGCCTTTGGACATTTTCTTTTAACCAAACAACCAAGACACAGATAAAAAGCCAAAAACTTCAGCTATAGACATGAAACTGGTTCTTGCTGGTATTGTACAAGAAGCTCTTGTTTAATGATTAGATGTACTGTCTTTCTAACTTTGTTTCAAGAAGTTACATGAGTAGTTAAAGTAAAGCTAAACGATATTTTCTCAAATGATTTGAGTGTTTTGTTCTCAATTGCGTGGTCTGAAGTGTGTGCAGGGTTTTTGGGTTAGAATTGGTCTGTGAAATAAAAGAACAAATTTTTAAGACTGCAAGCATGTGCCCCCTGCAAAACACACTCATTTCTGCAACTCATTTAGTGAATAAATTTAAAACCACATCTTTCAGTAAACTGAGATCCATTAGTGAGTGACTCTATATTTGCTTTCTCAGAAAAGTATTGTTGACTTGTTATTTTATTCTTGGAAATGTGCTGTGTAAGTATCATTTCCTGACAATACTAATTACCTAAGTCTACTACATTTAATATAAATACCATACTCAATTGAAGATTTATGTATGTGGTGACTCAGTTCTTGATGGAGCAAATGTTGCCTAACAGAGGGGGGAGAGTAGAATTAAAGCATAGTGGGGTTAAATATCATTAGCTTTTTTCCTCACTTAGGGTTAACCTAGATGAGTTTGAAGTCTGAATTGTAGTTCTGGGTAAATTCTCCATTGTTTAGACAAGATTAGAGTTAAAGAATCTCCTAATGCTCCTTCTAAACAGCCAGGGCTGAACTAATTACTTACCCATATATTGACGTGGCATGTCTTTCCCCTGCCCTCAGCACAGCTTGTGAATCACTGCTCATCTATTTTACTTTTGTGCTTCTTTGCCATGACTGTTTTTATTTACATATCAACTTTCCCTAGTTTCCATATGAGTGTAATTGTAAACATCATTTCAGAAGATCAAGTTTAGTTGATTCTGCATAAATAGAAAAATGTTGGCATTTTTAGCACTTAATATGATTTGTATTTTGATAAAATAATAATAATATATTTATTCAAGCTTAAATGGACCATAAAAGAGATGAACCAATGTGGTTTAGATAAAACACTGGCAAAATTCAGATGTTCATGTCTACCAACAGAAAAACAGCAGAAAAGAGGCAAATGTGTACCTCTTAATAGTATTCCCTTAATAACTATTCTGGGTGTGTGGATGTAAAGGGACTGTAATATCTAGTGGATGTATACTTAGCAGTGGGGGCAGGTAATGGTTAGCAGAGAAGCAATGAATTGAGGGACTAGCTTAACACTTGTTTTATAAGGAAGCCTTCATATTTTACCCTAGGGTTACACAGTAGGTATCACTTAAAGTTTAAGGATCTCTAAACCTTACATAACTATTCCCCATATTCCTTACCTCCAAATCACAGTACCCAGTAGGAGAACTTGGATTGCCTTGCTGCCAGAGGTAAAGAGTGATGGCTAGTTAGCAATCCGTTTCTCCAGCTCCTTTATATGGAGCCTGGAATTGAAGGATTTATTGATGAAGCTTGAACTTCAAAGTAACAGATTCCTCTACACAACAATAAAAGGTTAGTCTAAGGAAAAAATACATTGTGGCCGAACAATATAATAAAGATAATAATTATAAGAGTTAATAATAACTGACTGATAATGTAAACAGAGCAAAACATACTTAATTCAATATACATCTAGTAATGAATAATGTTTAATGAGATTCTTACTTGCAGGTTTTCCACACACAGCACTATAGTGCAAACAGGTGACAACAAATAATTTTTCTTGATTAGGATTGCATCAACAGTGACAACTACAATATTATATGAAAATGCACAACTTTGAAAGGTTTGACATGCATTATGTTGGTGCTCTCCAGTGCCTTGACTAATTTGACCTAAAGAACAAGAAAACACTTTTGGATTCTTCTCTGTTCTCTGTTGTCCAGAAAACTTTATGTTTCTTCTGTAGCTTGATCTTTTTTTTTTTTAATTAAATAATGACTTTTTTAAAGGTTAATCTTATCCGGCCACATTATCATGGTGATACAGAATAGAAAGGGTGGCGCTGGGTATTTTAGGGTTATATCCCAACTATCCTGTTACATAATCTATGGATGCATTTTATCTAATAAAAAGTATATAATTTGTATTTACATGCATTATTTAGATTATTAAATGCTTCCATACTTTTTTTTTTTGTAGAAATTAAATGTAAAGTATAAATGAAGGGTTTTAAAATGTAAGTTCAACATTGTGTAATCTGACAGTATGTCATTCAGGTTATGTTGTTCAGATCATCTACTTTTTTATTCACTTTGATTATAAATTTCATGGAACCAAGGCTTCTCCTGGAAGGAGTGGGAACAAACTCACCAATAGCAAGGTGCCTCAAAATGTCTTTAAATAAAAGGAGATCCTGGGTAAGAAAATAACTTCTTAAACCTCCCAATTTTACAAGTTTTTTGACCTTTTTTTTAATGCACATTCCTTTACTTAATATATATTGTACATGTCATCCATTAACAAACTTCTGTTTAATAGATTTGCTATCCCTTAAGCCCCTCATTTTTGTGCATCTTGTTATCTTTGTTCATTGGACATTTTAACCCTTATAGGTGTCTTTCTTTATGCCTCTTGTTTCCTCTGTTCATCAGACATTGCTTTATATATATATACAGAGTATCTATTTTCTTATACCCTCTTTTTCAACTGTAGAACCACAGGAAGGCAGAGTCTATCCCTATATCATTGTGCATAAAGGAGAAACCAGCTTTAAGCAGGATAACAGTCTATTATATGGCATACTAATTCAACACAATGACTTTAATTGGTTTAGGATTCGGTTTGTCAAATATTCAAGCCTGAATCTAATTATAATAATTCTTTGCATTTATGTAGCGCTTTTCTCACTACTCAAAGCGCTCAGCAATTGCAGGTTAAGGACCTTCCAATTGCCAGTGCAGATCCCTAGCCTCAGAGCCACCACTCCGTATGAGCAATCCAGAAAATGTGGAGAAAATCCATTTGGACATGGAAAGAACATACAGACCCCATGCAGAAAATGATAAGTGGGAGATCTGATATCAAGTCTTTGAAGCTGCTTATTCACTGTACTGCTATGATGTCACAAGACCATGTTTCATCATTTTCATCTACAATTTAATCTCTGGATAACAATCCAAATCCATTCTCCAACACATAGCCCTCAAAATTGTGCCTTGCAGTGATATGCATTTTAAACAACAGGGAGTTACTGAATTTCTTGTAATGGGTAAGGAATCTGTAACACACATTCACAGATAGTTTGACAATGTACATGGAGACAGTGCTATTGATAAAAGCTCTTAGTGTTGCATCACAAATTGCAGGTTCTCAGAAAGACCAAGCTGTCTGGGAGTAATGATGAGTGAATTAAAGAAGTGAAGTGGCTGTCTGTGCAGGATTCAAATTTCTACCAGAAGAGGATACATGTTCTTGTTTCTCACTGGCCCAAGGCTGTTGAAACTGATGAAGATTATTAAGAAAAATTAAGTAAATATATCTAGTCATATGATGAACATATTCAAAATATTCTGTATTAAATTACTGGCAATCAAAAACGTTTTGCAAAACTTTTTGACCAATACTTGTATAACATCCATAAAAATATTAGCATTGCATTAAACAGACTGCAGCTTTTTACAAGAATGTAAACTTCATAATAATGGTATCTGACATTTCTAACTTTTTTCTCTTTCAGTTTTGAACAGAATCCTGTATTTATGTACTATACTATACTATCTTCAAAGGTAAGAACTTCAGTTTGCTGTTTGCTCCTTTCACAACACATCTCATATAATCGTTGTAGTGCTAATCCTGAAAATGTATGTCAATAAAGAAAACTATGCTGTTTCATTGTCAAACAATAAATATACAATCATTTTCACAAAAACATAACATTCTAAAACTGTTTACACCAGGGCACTTCATTCTGCACTGAACACCCAGCTGATAAAAATGCAGACACCAACAATGCTTATAATATACAATTACAGAGAGCTTTATTTGACTCCTAAGGACCTTTTGATAATCTCATTTATTAAATTATAGTAGCATGACTTTCTGAATTATAAACTGAGGATTCTTAAAAGTTACAGTTTATTGATTTCATTGGATATTAGCTCATCATCTTGAAAAGTGAACAGGAATGATGTGATACACTATAAACATTATTTATTTCTCCTTTTGGCTTAAGGTCTTTAAAATGCAAATAACGACACTAGACCATATACACAACTTCTTAGCTAGTTCTTTACAGAAGTAAGGGATGATCTGTATGTAGCAAGGGTTATTTATGAGTTATAGCAACTCACCCACCCTTTCTTGCCATAAACCCAGGAGGAAAACTCAGATCATTCCTCACAAAATTAGCTAAAAAAGTAAGAATTATAGTCAATTGGAAATTCTGCCACTTCTAATAGTTAGTGGTAATGTTATATTGTACTGTGCAAACAGAGACAATACCTTGACCCTGATGTAATCTACTACTGGTGTGTTAATTTGAGGTCCTAAAAAGAAAGGCAAGATCTACCTGAGCTCAAGAAGCATTGCCTTGAAGTAATTTATGTGGGTTTTGCCTATGAGGAATAATCTATGTTTGTAACAAGCTCCTACACACAGCTCTGTTACACAGTCATGTATTAAGTGGGCCTTTGACGCTTTAGCCCCTGATCTGAGGCATCCAGCCGCAGATCTTTGAGAGCCTAGCCGCCCTTCATACTTTACCATGGGGAACTTCATGGGGAACCCCCCACCCCCCACAAATACAAAGCTAAATGGGGACGCCTCTGTTCCTCAACTGCATGAAAACATGGATGGATATTCTTCCCCAATCTTACAACATATGAAAAGGGAAGGGGGAAACCCCTAAGTGCTAAAGCAGTGAGCACCCCTGATTCCACCTACTGTATGTCTTGTCTCCATAAACAATTTCTGACAATGATTATCCGATATGCAATCAGTAGAATGTAAGTTTTTGTTTCAAAGTAGGAACAAACACTGGGTTGGACATTCGCAAATAAACCCTTGCTTATTCATCCCGGAACAATTTAGTGGATCCATCTGCATCTGTTTAATTTCTGTAAACAATATGCATGCTAAATAGGAGGAATTGAATAATGTATGTTTTGTATGATGCCACGTCATATTGTTACTTGACATCTATGGTATTTTTCATCCACTTGAGTAACTGAAGTTAGTAAGATGCTTCTTTCACCAAAACAACTCCACAACATGAAACTCTTAAGTCAGCTTTATTGCCATGTCTGAATGACACAATTTTATCAATATATAATTAAAATACTGCAGAAGATTCCAGACCTATGTATTTCCTACTGTTTTCATGTGTATTTTGTATTATTTTAGCAGATATGGAATAGTCAAGAAGTATGTTAAGTGTTTCAAGAAAAATATGTGAAAAATAACACTGTAGTCAAGTTATGTCTATGCCATATGTAGGTAATTGCCAGCATAATTCCCACGACTCCTGTGAAACAAAAAAGAATTCAAGTTATCTTGTTCTTTTTAAGGTCTTTAATAATAAATTGTTTCATTATACAGATAAAGAAATTGTAAATAAACCTAAGTCTTATTTATCTAATGTTTTCACCAGTGGAGAAATCTACTACAAAGGCTAAAAAAACAAAACCAAATACAGGTAAAATTCCATTGCAACGAATATCTTTACAACAGAACTTTCATTACAATGAAGTATTTTTATGGTGCCTACAGTTTCCCCATATGATGCAAGTCTACAGAAATCTCATTTAAACAAAGTAAATTCAGCAGATACTTTCATTACAACGAAGTGCCCAAAAGACACTTGAAATGCCTGAATGAATCACCCACAGAGCAGTTAGTTCTGTGGCCGCAGCTCAGTTGTGCACAACAATCCCCAAACAGAAACATTGTAATTTTTTTTTCTTTCTTCGAACTTTCCTTGAACTGTTTTTTTTTTTTTTTTGCCTTTTTTGTTTTTCCTGCTGTTTTCAGTGACATCTTTTGCTTATTGTTTATCAACATTTGAAAAAATCCATTGGAATTTAACTCATTGTCACCCTCCTATAGAAACAGCAGAAACGAATAAACGACAACAGTTCATATTAGAAAAAACTTAACATTTTTGCAGTTCTTGATTGTGGCAAAAAGAAAAAAGATGTTGCCAGTGAATTTCACCATCAACGCTCTCAACTTTCTTGAAAAATCTCGGGTTGCAAACGTATGTGAACTGCTGCATTTCGACTGCTTACAGTCGTCGAAAAAGCAGTTTTTATGTGGTTCAATGTTGCTCATTCAAGATACATTCCTATTAATGTGGCACTCATTCAAGAAAATGGGAGGTTTGTAAACTCTCTTGGGACTCTCTTGGGACCTCCCCCAACTAGACAGCATGCCGAATAGCATCCCGAAGTCCAATGTCCACATCTATGGATGACTGTTTATCTGTTGCCAGGGCAACAGCAGGCTCAAAGCTATGCTGCGTCTCTCCGCCAAAGCAAACAGAAAAGATATCGATGGGTGATACAGCCTGACTGCTGTGTCTGTGTATAGCAGAGTGGCAGATCATGCTACAATAAATAAGTGCGCCATTCCTGTTTCAAGCTGAATAAAGTTGGTTTTGCTAAAGTACTGAGACTCAGCCTTGTGTTTTGAGGTGCAAGACAGGGACTTATAATGCAACGCCAATCTTTTATGGTTTCCTTCTGTGCCGCTTCACGGCAGCGCTATGAGCCTGTTTTTGCCCTGCCCCAGCAACGGACAAACAATCTTCCACGGATGCTGCAATCGCACATTGGGACGCACTTCAGCGTGTCGATCCCGTTGGGTGGGGAGTGGGGGTCTCAAAAGAGTTCAGAAACCTCACAATATGAAGAAGAAAATGATGCTTCAGCTCCTGATTGATAACTGTGCTGCCCACAAAATGCTTCCACATTTAGATAATATTCGCTTTGAATTCATCCCACCCAATTGCACAGCAGTGCTTCAGCCATTGGATTTGGGCATCATTCGCACCCTGAAAGTGTATTATCGCAAGGAAATGCTGAGAAAAATTCTCGTCAGCATAACTTGTAGGCAGGAGGAGATTAAAATTAACGTGAATGAAGCCATTGAAATGATTGCAAACACCTGGGTGCAAGTTAAAGAAAGCACTATAGTAACAAATACAGAATCTCATTACAACTAATTTTTCATTGCAACAAAATATTTTTTATGTCCCAGGGAGTTCGTTGTAGTGGAATTTTACCTGAAGAAGAACAGTTATCCTAGAGACCTCAACAAAAGAAGAGATTATACAAAAGTGCAATCTCTGTTTCTTCAAGGTCACTACAAAAAAAAAAAAAATCCAAAAAACTACAGGCAAGCCAACTTTACAACATTTTGTAAAAACTTAAATTATGTTACATTCATAGACCATAAGGTACCATAATATTCTCAAACCTGTATATACAATCCATCATCACACTACAGGCAGATATGTTTCTGGCTATTGTGTATAGAATGATGCATACAGAAATAAATAAAATTACATTTAAATTAAATTAAATACATAAAAGTAAGAGCACTAAAATATTAATCAACAGAATACATAATTGACCATGACTGTGTAACTTTTTGAAGACCTCCTTGTCTGAGCCATCCACTGGTTTGGAAGATTACATTTGTGCAGCAAAATACATGTACATTTGTTTAGTTTTCATTTTTTTGTAACTTGATAACATTACAAATAATATCACAGGTACAACGGGTAAATTATTATATATAAGTAGAATTATATTAATTTCTATGCTTTGGACAGAATCCTTATATGTATGGCAGAGTGCAAAAAAAAAGTCTGCTTGAATTCACTGCTTCCAGAAGTCAAAAAGGTGGCAACAGAAATTCTAAAGCATGTTGGTTCATGGGGCTGCACGGTGGCTCAGTGGATAGCGCTGCTGCCTCGCAGTTAGGAGACCTGGGTTTGCTTCCCAGCTCCTCCCAGCGTGGAGTTTGCATGTTCTCCCTGTGTCTGCGTGGGTTTCCTCCAGGTACTCCGGTTTCCTCTCACAGTCCAAAGACATGCAGGTTAGGTACATTGGCGATTCTAAATTGTCCCTGGTGTGTGTGCCATGCGGTGGGCTGGCGCTCTGCCCGGGGTTTGTTTCCTGCCTTGCGCCCTATGTTGGCTGGTATTGGCTCCGGCAGACACCCGTGACCCTGTAGTGAGGATATAGCAGGTTGGAAAATGGATGGATGGGTGTTGGTTCACATCAAGTCTTCTAACTTACAACAATAACAAGTTTTGTAATTGTTATAGTTTAAGTAAATTACTCATCATTCTATAGTAAATGTTACTTTGCGACTGCTATGTTATTTCAAACTGTGCATCTTGTGAAGGACCAACTGACAGGTTACTTCATAACGAAAGCAAGGCATTTATCCATACTATGCGGGACTAAAATTGTGTTTTTGATTTTTTTTAAAATAGCACAGAAAAGAATGACTGCACTAGGGGCCTTGTGTATAATGCCGTGCATAGAGTTCATACTAAAACATGGTATATGGACAAAAGTGGAAATATACATACACACAAAAAAAAAATCAGATGCATAAATATGTGCATATGCCAGGTTCCAGGTTTAGGACATGGGCTGCTGAAAAATGTCTTTTATGAGACACCATTATTACAAGGCACACCTATAGGTGAGAGGAAAAGACGGGCCTGTACCATTGCCTGGGTAATGCTCGGAACTACTTCTTTTAGCACTGTTTTTACCGCCTGAGTTAAGCTTGAGTCTAACGCTAGGGAAAAACAAAATTGACTTAATAAATATAGAAAAGTATAAAAATGTGTTCTAAGTTTGTCCATTCATCAAGCTATAAATGTAATATACTCCTCATTAGAGATACTGAAGACAGAAGTCGCTACATATATCCCAGGGTTTTGGATATAAAATATTAGGTACAGTTTTGTCTTTTCAGCCTAAGGAAACAACATTTTGAGGGGAATGTGCAAATCTACAGGTTATTCTAGTACAATAAAATAAATATAACAATGGGAGATACACACTGAAGCAAGTGAGGAACAAATTTCTCAAGTGGTAGAAAATATTTTTCCACATAAAAAGTTAGAAGCCTATGCAATACTCTGGACAGAATACAAAAACTGAAAGTGACAAGATAAGTTAAGATGAATGGCTAATACCTACTAGAACTCTTTTTCTTACACTCTGATTTTATTTTTTATGTTAATTCCATTTCAAATTGGATATATGTGTTTTCTTAGAATTTGTGAATGCTAGATATGTTTTTCATAATGTGTAAACTTTAATTTGTTAAGAAAAATCTCTGGTGAAGTAAGACAAAATCCTGTGTATCTGTAAGAAGGAAACTAGACTTAATTTCAGTAGCATCATTGAGATGATGCTGTCGTAGTCAAGGATTTAAAAAGTGCAGGTTTGTTTTACTTCTGCGTTAATATGCTATCTGTACCACAACTAATGGATTACTTCATAACCTGGACAAAACTGCAAGACTGCTGTCATAATCGCCTATAGTATGTCCTCTATATTGTAATTATTTTTATTACAATAAACTTTTGTGTTCCTCGATTGTAAGTAAAATTAGCAGGTGAATATATTGACTTAACATGTCACCTGTAATGAGTATAATAGATACCAAGGTAATATAACATTTATGATATGATTTTATTGTAGGTTATATATTATTATACTACACACAATTACATACGTCTACTGTCATTAGGTGGTTAACATACAGGAGGCTGATGCTTAAAGGGAGGGTTATGACCTTAGTATATGGGAAAGCACACAAGAATGGCAACAGTTGTTTGTTCCAACAGTGCAGAATGTATAATCCCCTGACACTGCCCACTCATTTCAGTCCTACAAATGGTGCAAATAAACATGCATACCTCATAAAGGTATTTGCGCTTGTGGAATTCTTGTACCTCTGCCTGAGGTGACATCAGATTAATTTTTCTTTAATAAACAGTGGACAAAGCTGCTAGAGACTATCTGACGAGATTTGGGTCAGCCTCTGTATTTGTAAGCTCTATTTTGTTCGTAGATACCATAGAACAAGAAGTTGTTAGACTTGCTAAGAGGTGATTTAGAATGTACAGGTATACTAAATGTCTTGTAAAAGAGTGACTAGAAATGTTCTGTTCAGCAAACATAGGAGTTACAATTTTCTGAACCCCTTTTTATGATCTCATGGCATCTGGGTGCACTGACAGCATAGAAATGCAGGAAATCAATTCCAATCAACTGTTCTAGCAAATTCTGAGTAACCCCCAAAAAGTATACAGATGTCTGCCATAAGCTTCTGAATTTGCAGGAGAGAATCTTTTGGGTGAACAAAATATTAAATAAATAGTATCTATGTTGCATAGTGAGGCTCCAACGTTTACACTATCATCTTAAAATTAACATTAGCCACACATTATGTTTTACATGGAGTTCTTTTTGTTAGGCCCAGTTTTGTGTTTTTGTTTGATTTCATTTGATGCAAGTGTAGTAACTATAGTTATTACTTCCAGAAAAACTAATTAATTTCAATGTAATATGACCTTTCATTTTTGATTGTTTATGTGCCACTGAGTTAAGCAGCAGTGTTGTATAAAGCTTTCAATCACCATGCTTGAATAAAAGTAGAGATACCTTTCTGAAAATTTACTGAAATAAAAGTTAATTTTGCCAATGAGAAGACTTCAAGTAATAGTTGAAAGTATTTGATATTAATTATACTCATCTCTCCCCATATTATATACATCCATTCAGTTTTGAAGCTAACTTATCTGGAATAGGGTCACAATGAAGCTGGAGCCCAGCTTGGACACATGGTAGGAACAAGCCCCAGATAGGCCGTTAGGCCACCTACCCTACATGTCTTTGGACTGGGGGAATGTGAGAGAATGTGCAAACTCCACACATGGAGCACCCAGGACTCCTTCTCGCAAGACATCAGCACTACCACTCTACCACTATACAGCCCACTGTTCTATAGTCAAAAAAACTTCTTATAAACATATAATAATTTAGATTACTTTGTTTTTGTGTGTAATTTGTATTACAATCACTAAAATTTGAGCTGAGTAACTGCAATGTGAAGCAGTGACATTAAGTGTGTATCTTGAAAACCCTCTCGTAAGCTGTATTTTTGTAAGACAAACACCCAATTACAAGTCGTTTAAATAAAAAAAACTTTTTTAAGAGTTCCTTGGCCACAAAAATGACCCCCAATGTTGTTCAAATAACACTAACCTACATACAAACTGACAGAATGAATGTAATAATAATGTTAGTCTTCAAAACAAACCTTAATAAAGTTTAATAAAGTGCTTTACCTAGACTTTATCATGTCTAGTTTCACGTTCAACGAAATGGCCTTTTGGCTATTCATTGGTTATGTTGGTTATTATTATTTTTTGGTTGTTTATTATTGTCTATTTTCATCATTCATTAAAATTATTATAATCATTTCTGTTTTAGACCCTTGACACCCAAAGTGAGAAGACTTGCTAGCAACACATATGAAAAGATGAGTAAACTACAGCACCTGAACACTCTGCAGCCTGCAGATCAGGTTGGTAGGTTGCCATGAGGACAGCTTCTGAATGTCACAGCATGAGCCATGGAAATATCCAGCAAAAGATATCAGAGTCAAAGGAGGAATTTGCATTTGAAAATGTAGTGAATAAAGGTGTAGAGAAACTTTTATAATCAAGTAAATTAAGAATATTCTCAAAACATACTCAAGTACAGTAACAAAGTATATCTACTATAAATTAACATAGGGTGTCTATAGATGTTTGAAAGATGTAAGATATTTTCTGTGGTCTACAGACAGCAATTCTAGGAGACAGGCCTGATAGAAATCACAACAGATCCCCACCCATTTGTAAATCCGTTGTTATAAACCAAGTATGTATAAAAACAGCTCTTCTAAGAATGTTTTATCTAGTTAAAGCCTGCCACAACCACTGTATAAAAGACGTTTGATGAGAAAAATAAATCAAACAAGATGTATACAGTTTAATGACAAGGAAAAATAGATTATGAAAAAACAGATTTCAGTTCAAACTAAACTAGATGTTTTGAGAAGGATTACAACTTTCTGAAGCAGCAGCCACAATAACCTTTTCAGACAATTTAGCAAACTCTCTGCTTCATTCGTGTTAAGAAGAGTAAGCTGAGCTAAGCTGACATTTTAATTTTGAAAACCAAGAAACTTGCTATCACAGAGAGTAAAATGAAAATGACAGTTTGAACCAAGTGAGTTTGATTCCAAAAATACTGTCAACACATATTCTGACTCAAAACTTTGTAAAGGAGTTGAACCGATTGTACTCATATTTTAATTTCTGCTACTATGATGTAAAGGATGTACAGTGAGTATAATATATTTAACAAGTCCAGTACTTTCTGGCAGATCATATTGTCTACAACAGGAAAAAGATATTAATGTCAAACTGGAAAGAAAGCCAGTACAGCTTTGATTTTTATTATGACTTGTTTCAGTTTGAAGAAGTTGACATAAAATTTATATTTTTTTAACAAAGCACGCTCTGACACAATAATAACTAAAAGCACTGAGTCAGCGCTAGAGAAGTTTAAAGTTGGATAAGATAATTACCTATTATGAGAATAAACACTTTCATCATAATACCTATATGACAGCTTCTTAAAATACAAAAAAATACAGTGATATAAATTGTGAACTTTAGAAAAATCCAGCTCACATCTTTATTATATTCTGACTTATGAGGTTGTGCTTCATCATCCAAGGTCTGTGTAGTCAATGAAACAACTGCTTAAATGCTTTTCTCTCTGTTTTTTCAACAAATCATAATTTGCCAGTTTTAATCATTTTTATTATTATACACAGTTTATTAAATTTTAAATTACTGTTAATTTTAATGTGTTGATACTACTTGAATAGAAAGCTAGCTTCTTCACATATCATATTTTCTACTGTCTTGCTATACAAATTGTGACTGACATACTGTAAGTAGCTCAGGAAGTAAAGGAAAGTTCAGCAAGAACAGTTCCTTGATAACGTGGCAGTTAAGAATATTATAACTGGCTTGAAATGTTCAGTCTCCTAATTAATGAGTAAAGTGCTGTTTTGGTATGTAAAGGTTGTGCAGAGAACACAAGCAGTTATCTACAGGACAGCGGAAAACGTCAAATAATCAGATGAGCCATGTTTCACCTTGTTTATAATAAGAGATATAATAATGTTGATTTCTGCACTGGTGGGCTATGGTGGCTCTTTTATATTATGGCTTGATTTACATTCAGAGACATTAGTACTGTAGTTAGTGATGCTGCGTTACAGAACCATTGTCATTGGGGTTTGAATTCCACACTTTGTTGTTTAAGAAAAGTAATCATGCTTTCCACGAGTCTGCAAGGTTTTTTTATTGGGTAGTCTGGTTTTCCACCCACAATCCAAATATGTGCATGTTAGTTTGATTGGTGATTCCAAATTAATCATTTGTGAGTTTGTGTACATGCACATGTAGGCTCTGCTCTGCACACATGTCCCTTTAAGGGTTGGTTACTGCTTTTGTCAAGTGCTGTCGGCCCAGAATTAGGTTCAAGAATATATTTATGTACAGTAAGCACAATACTTTTAGGCTGAACAACTCTCTTAAAGAGCAAGGTAAATACATATAAATACAGGACATTTCTCAATGATTAAGTTGATCATTTGGTGAAACATTTCTTTTAATATTAGCGGAATCTTCTACGATGATAATGCCTAAATCTGTGAGGCTTGAGAAAGATTAGAAAACTGCAAAATTTGTATAACTGATATATTATATGCATTCTCAACATTAGACCTAAAGCTCATTGAGCAGTTAGAGTGGATACTGGAACAATATCTATGCAGCATTTTTTACCAGATTAAATTATTATATTTGTAACAGAAGGATGATGCTGCATCCCTCTAACACAATTCCACACATTTGAAGAATCTATACCAATGTAAATTTAAACCGTTCTGGTGGTGATCAAAACTCCCAATTAAGATTAGATTATTTATTTATAAAAGCATATTTAAAACAATAGACGTTGCACCAAAGTGCTGTACAAAGAAGCATTAGAGTAAGCACAATGCAAACAATCATACAGAGGCAGATCAATAAGACAACCAATTATAACATTCACCAATCCCATTATACACAGTGAAAAGCAGACGAAAACAAGTAAGTCTTAAGCCGACTTTTAAAAACCTTGATAGAGGATAAAGACCTGATGTGAAAAGGCAAGTCATTCCAAAGCCTAAGAGCAACAACTGAGAAAGCTTTCTCTCCCCTCAACTTCAGCCAAGATCTTGGCACTACAAGGACAAGTTGTCCAGATGACCTCAGTGCTCCCGGTGCCACATAGGGGTGAATGAGGTCACAGATAGATTTTGGAGTGAGACCATGCAAGGCTTTAAAAACAAACAACAAGATTTTAAAATCAGTGCAACACCTCACCTATAGCCGGTGAAGAGAGGCTAAAATGGGGGAGATGCGATCTGTTTATCTTGACCCAATTAAGAATCTAGCTGTAGCATTTCGAACCAGCTGAAGGTGTGACAGAACAGATTTTGGCAGACCCACATATAAGGAATTACAATAATTTAGGTGAGAATAAAGGCATGAATGACTGTTTTCAACTCCTTCTGTGATAGAAAGGATTTTAGTTTAGAAATTTGCCTCACAACTTACTGATGACTCGAAGATGATACTTAGGTTCCTGACATCATTATGATGGTGATTATGTTAACGGACATAGATCTACCTTTTAGGTAGGACTCAACCCATTTCAATGCACAATCTTGAATGCCTACTTCATCCTCAAGCCGTTTTAACAGAACCCCAGGGTCCACTATGTCAAATGCCGCTCTGAGATCCAGTAAGACAGATTGCAGAAGAACCCGAGTCCAAAATTAATAGAATATCATTTGTCACCTTTACTGTACATAGATTTTTTCATTTATTTTGTTAGTTACCTTTATTTCAGTATAATCTAGCAAAACATGATATCTACTCTATGACCACTCCAAAAAGGTGAAACTTATTCTTGAAATTGGCAAAGAGGCAAAAGGCATTCTGTTATACACATGGAATAAAGATATTTTAGACATCAAAGATTATTCTAAGCACACAAATTATAAACAAATGAGTAAATAAAAATTGTATTTAAATATTACAGAGGAAAAAGTGCACTTTTAATTATTGTCATCATTGATCCAGAAGAATTAATGAATGGATTTGAACATCAGTCCAGGCACTGCATGTTTGAAATTTCACTCTCTCACTGTTTACCCAGGTGCTGCTGTGCAGCAGGCGACACCTCAGCACCACACCAGAGAGCAGAAAGGAGTCCTTCTGTGTGTTTCGGAGCTGCACAAACCTGCCACCAAACCCTTGCAGGGCTAGATGCAGGTTAATGTCTTACCCAGTATAAGAGATCAAATATGTCTAGAGGCAAGGTATTTGGGGAAGGCAAGCTGCAACAGTCAAAATGGGTCCCCATGGCCTGCACCTCCCTGTAATGCGTCAATTGACCCTGATAGCAGGAGTTGTGATAGTTCACCCCGATACTGTCTACGTGCACGCAGGGCTCCAGACTGATTGGACACACTATGCATTCAGTATCAGGGCTCCAGCTGCTTGATGTGCTTAGCTTGTTTCCTCCGGCGGACCCTGCATTTGTAGTTTGGGTGATCCTGCATGTGCTGCACCCTCAGCCTCTTTGCCTCCTCAACAAACAGGCACTTTTCGCTTACCAATAAGGACTTCTATGACTTACCTAGCATTTTACTGAGTTTTGCATTGTGCAGATCAGGGTTCTGCTGCACCATGCGTTTGTGCTTATCTTTTGCCCAAACCAAAAGGCATTCATCAGTCTTCTAATTCAATGTTAACTCTTGCTCTTGTTTTGGCTTCTGGGGGTGTCTGAACATGTTTCAATTTTTATTTAGGCTTCCCAGAGAGGACTCAAAAAGGTCAGTCCACTGACAGTGTCCAAAACCAGGCATCAGAACTGAAATGGAGCACCTTTCTTGTGTCTGAGCATCATTGGTATACCCTTCATCAGGACTGCTCATTGCTGTTCACTCTCCATTAAATCACAATTGGCACACTCCAGAGTATTAAGAGGACAGTGGTCACAAACAAATAAACTAACAGATGCTTTACAGTGAACAACAAAACTGAAGCATGAGTTTGTGTCTCACTTCAAACTTGTCATTAGAAAACAGACTGACAGCAAATAACATTCTCTCTTTGGTGATCAGCTCATCCAGATAGGCGCGTGGAATGTCTTCGCAAGATGATCATCTTCCTCTGCTGCCAGAGAAGCTTTGTAAACACATTTCAGTGGCAGCACTCTCTGAGGTATGCAGAACGGGGAATGGCTAGATCTCTGTCGGTGGGTACACCTTTTATTGGTCTAGTCACTCTGATGGCTGTCACATTCATGGATTATCTGTTGCTTTGTTGATCTGCTCCTTTCAATGGTTTCCAATGTCCCTCCTTTCAATGAGTGTATTATGAGAATCAGATTAATGCACTCGCTGGATGACTTGTCTGTTGTCTCAGTGTATGCTCCAACCATGGTGAGTGATGTGAGGGAGACATTTTGTTCTCAACTTTGCTCAGTGGTTGATGGGTGCCTGCAAGGTGACCCTCCTGTGGTCATGGGTGACTTAATTGTGAACACTGGTACTAACAAGGCTGGCTATGAGGACTGCGTCTGTCTCCATGGATCTGGCAACCGTGGTGAAAGTGGCTCCATGTTCCTTGACTTTGCAAAAGGTCATGGGCTGTGGATCGCTGGAACCTGGTTCCAGCACCCAGAGCCTCACCGCTGGACTTGGTACTCCAATACTGGTTAAGGAGATTGATCACATCCTTGTGGGCAGACACTGGAGGCTCCTACACAACTGCAGGGTCTACAGAAGTGTCCACATTGTGAATTCTGACCACAGACTAGTTGTTGCTACTCTGAAGATCCAGCTTAGGTCCATTAGGCTACCATCTACTAGGAGAATGAGGCTGGATCTGGCCAGACTCCAAGATTAGGCTAGGTTTCTGATGAGTCTGCATGCAGTTTGTGTAACTTGCAGACTCAGGGGCGACTGCTGATCCTAATGTGATATGGAAGACCATCTGTGACAAGACCTTCCCATAAGGAGGTGATTCATCTCTCATGGCACCCTGGATATCGTAGTGATGTGTTGTAGCATATGACTTGATGGCAACTCTGGTCTGTACCAGGAACTGAGAAGGACAGCTGCGAGGGCAGATAAGGAGACATTTGATAAAGGAATCTGTGAGCAAGTGATATACCATCTGTGGTGTAGTGACCCATGTCCTGCTTGTAGAGGAATCAAAGCATTGTCCAACCCACTATATCCTAACTACAGGGTCACGGGGTTCTGCTGGAGCCAGTCCCAGCCAACACAGGGCGCAAAGCAGGAAATAAATCCCAGGCAGGGCGCCAGCCCACAACAGGACACACACAAGGGACAATTTACAATTGCCAGTGCACCTAATCTGCACTAGGAACCCGGAGGAAACCCACAAAGACACAGAGAGAACATGCAAACTCCACGCAGGGAGGACTCGGGAAGCGAACCCGGGTCTCCTAACTGCAAGGCAGCAGCGCCAACCACTGCGCCACCGCGCCACATCCAAATCTATTCCTTGGAGAGTTGCAATCAGAGAGTTTGATGGAATGGTCCTTACAGATGGCACTGCAGTTGTGACCCACTGAGCTGACTACTTTGAGCCTCTGCTTAAAGCTGATCTTATGGCTAGGATGTTGAACATCTATGGATCCAAGGTTCTTGAGTCTGATCCTCCAATTAGCTGTGAACCACTCTATTTCACTGAGATTGCACAGGTGGTGAACCAGCTGAGGGTAGGGAAGGTTGCAGGGATCTGTGGTATCCAGGATGGTGGTAAGAGTGTCCTCATGTCATTGCAAGGAGTCTTTGCTTCCATTTGGGAGACAGGCATCATCCCAACTGACTGGAAAATGGGAGATGTCATTCCTTTCTGGAAAAGCAAGGGTAATCGCCTGAATTGTGGAAACTACAACTGCTAACACTGCTCTCGGTGCCAGGTAAGGTCCTTGCTAGGGTTATCCTCAATAGGATCAGTGATCACTTGCTTACCTATGGGAGCATCCGGAGTCTCGAATGAGGCAAATTCCTAATTTTTGAGGACCCAAGCAGCTGAACAAGGCCAAGGGGATGCCCAGGTAACACCTGGCTGCGGCAGATAGACGGTCATTTCCAGGGGGGTTGCCAACTGGGATTCCGAGCTGTTTCTAATGTGGTGGGTGTGTCAACAAACTGTACTTCTGCATGCTCCCCAGCCTGACCTGACCTCACCACTGTTTACACAGGGCTACCGGCACCTTTCTTCAACCCTCAATAGACATGAAGACTACTAGTATTTACAACTAAAAACTGGATTGGTATTAGTGAATGTAGTTGAGTACACAAATAAGCTCTACGGTGGATTGTCATGGTTCGTCTGTTTTCCCTGATGCTCTCAGTATAGGCTGAAGCTTTCTGCAACCCTAAAACTGAAAAAAGAAAATAGACTAAAAGGATTAATGAATTACCCTTGCAAACATAAGGTATATAACATATTAAAACATACAGTAGTGTGAATTACAAATTTTACCTGTGGGGAAGATGTTTATGATTAACAATACAGTAATAACACATATTCACTACAGATAAAATAAACAGATGGTAACACAGCATTAGTAAAAAAATATGTTAGGAGAAGGGGAATGAATACATGCACTCAGCTACAAAACTATTGAAAATTTTATAAATTAAATACAGTATATATGTTCATCTGACCACAGAGATCTCACTTTATTTGCCTGGAATATTTGGTGAATTATCTATGTTTTTAATATCTGTTTAAGTAATGTGTACACATATTGTTAGAACCTTTCTTTAAATCTACTATTAATTTTAATACCACATAAAATATTTTTAGCCCTTGACTGCCTTTCTTATCTAAATGTTAAGTCTGACACATTGTAGAGACATTTCTTTAAGTAGAATCAAAAAGAATTAAAGAAAAAGAATATTTATGGAAACTTTACGTTTCTAAGCGTTGGCATACAATTCTAAATCATAGGAAAAACATGTTAAGGCAGTAGTTGCATAGCAACTAGACTATTAAAGAGAATGGATTCACGTGGACAAATCCTTGCTTTAACTATTACCATCTGGTAGATACTGCACATCTGAATATGGAGGAATCTTGGGAATTAGCTCCACCTCAACATCCAGCAACAGTCAATCGCAGAGTCTGCAATATAATGCATGGATGGAGTTGTAGCTTAGTAGATGTTAAGGACAGCTTTGTTTAATCCATGGAAGGTCATTTTTGTTTAAAAAACATGATCATTCTCTACTGTTTTTTAAATATTTATTAAAGAGTTGTCAAAAATCTTTAAAAGAGATGAAAAATTACTTGTTTTTGCATTATTAGAGGGAGGTAGACATGTACCACAGCATTATCACTAGCTAGTTAGTATCCCCAACAATGTCAGTCAAGATTATATTAATTTTAATATGGATTTTGAAAAGAAATGTACATTAGATCCACATTCAGGTCGTATAAAAGTAAAGGTCATTTCATGCCATACACAAAGTTTTGCATGCATATCCACTTATTAATAACCTTTAAATATTAGGTAATCTGTGTTGGTAGTAGAATTGACATACTTCTAAAGGCTTCACCGTTGAGTCTTACAATGTGTTATAGACAGGGAGAGTTGAATGGTAGGTTGAAACCTAGACTTAGACTAACCTGAAAGAAAAAAATTAAAGAGCAGCTTGACAACAAGGGCTTACTTCATTCTTCAGAATCTGCATAGTCCAACCAGCATCTGCCAGTTAACAAACCTAAGAAGCTCAAAAATAACCATGTTACTAAAAACCAGTACAGAAACTAAAGGCTAGACTGAAAAAATATAAAACATATTTAACGCCTCAAAAAATTAAAGGAACACTTTTTTAATCAGAGTATAGCATCAAGTCAATGAAACTTCTGGGATATTGATCTGGTCAGTTAAGTAGCAGATGGGGTTGTTAATCAGTTTCAGCTGCTTTGGTGTTAATGAAATTAACAACAGGTGCACTAGAGGGGCAACAATGAGACGACCCCCAAAACAGGAATTGGTTTAACAGGTGGAGGCCACTGACATTTTTCCCTCCTCATCTTTTCTGACTGTTTTTTCACTACTTTTGCATTTGGCTGCGGTCAGCGTCACTACTGGTAGCATGAGGCGATACCTGGACCCTACAGAGGTTGCACAGGTAGTCCAACTTCTCCAGAATGGCACATCAATACATGTCATTGCCAGAAGGTTTGCTGTGTCTCCCAGCACAGTCTCAAGGGCATGGATGAGATTCCAGGAGACAAGCAGGGCCCGATGTCCTCAAGTAAGCCCTGTGCTCACTTCCTAGCAGCATGGAGCTCGATTGGCATTTGTCATAGAATACTAGAACTGGCAGGTCCACCACTGGCGCCCTGTGCTTTTCACAGATGAGAGCAGGTTCACCTTGAGCACATGTGACAAACGTGAAAGGCTCTGGAGAAGCCATGGAGAACGTTATGCTGCCTGTAACATTGTTCAGCGTGACTGGTTTTGTGGTGGGTCAGTGATGGTCTGGGGAGGCATATCCATGGAGGGATGCACAGACCTCTACAGGCTAGACAATGGCACCTTGACTGTCATTAGGTATCGGAAAGAAGTCCTTGGACCCATTGTCATATCCTATGATGGTGCAGTGGGTCCTGGGTTCCTCCTGGTGCACGACAATGCCCGGCCTCATGTGGTGAGAGTATGTAGGTAGTTCCTTGTGGATAAAGGAATTGATACCATTGACTGGCCCCCCATGCTTGCCTGACCTAAATCCATTTTAACACCTCTAGTACATTATGTTTCAGTCCATCTGACGCTGCCAGGTTGCACCTCAGACTGTCCAGGAGTTCAGTGGTGCCCTGGTCCAGATCTGTGTGAGAAATTCCCCCAGGACACCATCCATCGTCTCAAGCTTGTCAGGCATGCATACAAGCACATGGGGGCCATACAAACTACTGAGCATGATTTAGAGATGCTACAATGAAATTTTGGCAAAGTGGACTAGCCTGCTGCATCATTCTTTCACTTTGATTTTCGGGGTGCCTTTATATTGAGCCCTCTACAGGGGTGGGGATCGATCTGTTCTTAATTCAATTTTTCTTTTTGTAAAAAATCGATTGCTTTGTATGGATTGTAATAAAATTAATAAAAATAAAAAATAAATTAATTGAGCCCTCTATAGGTTGATAATTTTCGTTTCCATCATACAATGTGGCATCTTTTCATTCCTAACACATTACCCAGTCCATATCAGTATAGATATCCAGCATGATTTTTTTCCCATTGAGATCTGATGTGTTTTAAAAGTATTCCTTTAATTTTTTGAGCAGTTTATATATTAAACATTTAAAAAGTCAAAATGAAAATGGCTTATGCCTATCCTTATAAGATCAAAAAACCCTAATAGGGTAAGTTATATGCTTTCAAATACTTGCAGCCCATGCATGCTCACACAACACAAAGACATACACTGAAGCCACAGTGACATCATAACTGTGTTGCAAACACTAAAAATGACAAGAAAAACACTTGTAAGCAAGCAAAAGATGAATAAATAAAGGGCGAGACAATGAAAAAGTGGTTAGCACTGCTTTCTCACAGAAAACAGTGTCCCAGGTTGGAGTCCAAAACCTTATTGTCGTGCATGTGGATTTTGCACATTTTCTTTGTGTCTGTGTAGGTTTTAATCTTTGTACTCTGGTTACCTTCCCAACACACGCACATTTCAGGCATGCATATCTGGTTAACTGACAATTCCATATTGATGTTGCAGCACGGTTTGAGTGAGTAAGTCCTGAGAGTAATTCAGTGCTTGACTTATGCCCAATAAAATCCAGCCTGTCATGACCCAAAATTTGATTAACTCAGTTTGAAGAATGTTATTTTATGAATAAATGTTACTTAAAAACAACATCAAACAAAACATTATTGTTATTATTATTTACTTGTCTGCTCATTAAGAAACATTACTTGGAAAAAAAGGAAATGTGTAAATGTGGCACTAAAGTAATGGATTCCTTTTAGTATTCGGCATTGTCAGCAATTGAATATAATTGAGGGAGCAAATTCTAAAGAAAACGATTACTTAAGAAGAAAATGGTAAAGGAAACTTAGGCATTTCAAGTTCTGTAAATATATAAATTTCTCAAAATTTCATAGAATTTGTAAAAAGAGAACAGTTCACTAAATATTGGTGGAGTGATGGCTAATGTCAGTGTGGTGGCTCTGTGGGCAGGTAACTTAAAGGTTGCTGGTTCGAATCTCTACAATGATTAAAGGCGTGCTATTCTGCTGGTATCTCCAAAGGTACTATACAAAGGGCTGACCCTGTGTTCTGACCATAAAACTGAAGCCTACTGTAATCCTTCAACCAACAAGGAAACAAAATGAGTGATATTGTTTGAGGGGTCACTAGATGAGAGAAGACAGCTTGTGAGCCTAAGAGATGTCATTGTAAGGGAATTCGCTCCTAGCACACACCTGAATGCTTTTAGACACGCATTCAGGGGAATGTCAATGAGTACTAACTTAAAAAAAATTTCAAAGAGAGTGAAAAGCAAATTAGAAAAGCACACAAGGGGTGGCAGATTCCCTGGAGCAGAAATTGGTGCTGCTGAGTGACAGTTCACTGCATGGAAGAGCACACCAGGGAGACCATTACTGTTCTCTCAAGTGCCAAGTTCAGTTGACTTGTTAGAAGTGACAGTAGTTTAGTGACGCTAGTTGACACAGTTGATTGTAAGCCTCACCTTTTCTTTGACAAATGCTGGTCTCCCTCTCACAGTCTGTGTAGTCATTTTCACACTGTTAACAGGAGATAAATCAAATAAACATAGTACTAATTGCTGCATTCGATTTGTGAAGACATCCTTGACTATTTCTGAAACCTATATAAATATCTGAAACAGCAGGGTAATAGTTGTGAAGAAAATAAGGACGATAATATAACATGCAGAAGTATTTAAATTATCCATCCATCTATCCATCCATCCATTTTCCCAACCTGGTTATCCAGATCAGGGTTTGTGGTGCAGCTGGAGCCTATCCCATTTGTTAAATTCTATATTTCACGAATAAAGGTGTGGATGCTTAAATGTTTTTTTGTCTGGTAGGCATGAGAAGTGTGGGAATATTCAGCAAAGTTCCCTCTCATGGAGTTTCGATGGTCATAAGGCGAATCCTGTTCTCACCATTTTATATTGCATTGTGGCCGACGTTATGTAAATCAGAATTTTTAAGTGACTGACCTGGTTTGAAAGCTTGATCCCCATGAATGCGTCTTTTGATTAAGCAGGTCTAAAGGGTCTTCCTAAGGAGAACCTCCCAGCCTCACCTCTTGACCCTGACAGGAAGATGGGAAAGGCCAACTGAAAGTTTAATCAAAACAGGGTCGAGATAGCTCTTCTCTGTGAAATTGCTAGCAGACATATTTTGTCTGTAATGTGTTTTCTACAGCTCGGTGGAATCTGGGTTTCTTGCTTTTACAAAGAATTTGAATGGAAAAGGAAGAAGCCTGTTGAGATTGTTATAACAAGATGCGCCATGTGGTAATATCACAATAAAACTGTTTCACCATTAAATTCTTTTTTTTTTCAAGACAGTTCAATTTTTTTTAATTATAATGTGTCAAGGTTAAATTAAAGTTGTTTTTAAATTGACAAATTCTCTAAATGATTAGATCAAAAAACACTGTATTTCCTAGAAGATCCTAATTGTGATGTGTGGCACATAATTTAACTATAAGGCTTTAAAACTTTCAGTAAATAATCCATCTGTATGCATAATCGTAGTTTATTTTTTAAACAGAAATCTTCCTAGTTGCAGATTTTACATATTTGTTCAGAGGTGCAATAATTAAAATGCAGACCATTGAACTTTTGAATAGACAGCATCAAATTATAAACATGAGGGTAAATCAACAGGAGAATAACGACAAGCCATCTTTGATACTGACTCACAGAAAAAAAAAATATTTTTGATGTCTGAGGAAAAGCAAATGATCTGAAAACAAAGACGACTTTGTACTGCTAGAATGTCCTTGAATATGTGATACCCATAGCCTCACATTTATCATTGATATGTTCACTTACTATGGATTTCCAGGCACTAAACTCATCCTTCTAACTTACTACCAAGCAAAGAAGTCTGGTGTCTGGAGAGATTTGTCTCAAATCCTGAAGTTGCAGTTAATTTGCATATGGAAATCTTTGTATTACTAGGCTAAAATGAAGGCAAAGAGTTATTTTTTTGAATTACGAATGGCATCACTCAATTTGGATATATGATATTGGTATCTTGATATTACAAGAGAACAAATAAGATTAAATCTTAAATTTTAGCAGGCTTTAGTTTTAAAAATGTGATGTATAGATACATATTATTAGTATGAAATCAGTATCACATATGCACATTGAGCACTAAAAACATAAGTCAACAACTGCAGATCCACAGCACTGAAAAACACAATGTGGAATATGAAGATATGCTGACAGCTTCTAGTTAGAAAATATCAAAGGCGCTATACAAAAGTTTCAGTATAACACTGCAAAGCAAGAAACATGCAAATAGAGATAAGGGTGGTGCTTCCAGTGCCAGAGGACCATGTCTACCATACTATAGAGTGTGGTAGTGGCAGTGAATTCCATTGAATAGCAACAATAACTTGAACCTTGTAAACAATAGAACAGCAATTGAAATGCCAGAGGGAACATGTGGCCCCCAGTCTGGACTTGAGCATCAAGAGAGATTAAGTCTTAGAAGCAGTCTTCAGAAGGACCTCCAAGGAGTGGGTCACAAAGCCCAATCAATTTTTTACTAAGAGTTGTGTAACAAGTGTCACAAAAAGTAGACAAAAGATTCATAAAAAGGTTTGGGCCAGCCACCTATATAATAGTCCTTAGCTGTAAATGGTTAAATTGATAGCACTGATGTCCTCAGAACAGAGTACAAAACAGAACTGATGAGGTTAGTCAAATATGGCGGCTTTAAAGGCCAGATAAGGAAGTGAAGTCATTGAGGGCGAAAGGGTCCTCTTCCATAGGTTCAGACCCAGACGTGACGTCATCAAAAAAGCTGGAACAGGAAGTCTCTTCGGTCATGGGATTTTCACCGTAAGTGATGTCACTAGGGCCTGGCGGAATTTCCAGTGAACGGTCTGCAGGAAAGTGAGAAAAAAGGCCAGTGCACTCTGCCACCCCCTGGTCTGGCATGGAATTCCTGTCATTTACACCCTTTAGCTGCCTCCCATGCACACGTGTGTGACACAAGGTTTTAGGTAAGTACTTTATAAGGTCAAAGTCAAATGATGTCAGGCTCATATGAATTAAACAGTGTACACAAATATTGTGTTATGTTGGAACAAATAGTGTTATCCATTGTAGCCTCAAGCACTTGTCAAATTCCAAACATTTACAGCCAACAAAAGCACTAAAGAACAAGAGTTTATCAAAAAGAATAAGTGCAGAGGGAGCAAAAAGCAAGAGAAACACAAAAATACTCAAAATGGTATAATAACCTACCTAATACTTATAATCCAAATATCTTCTTCAGTTGACTCCACAATATAACTGGACATAACTACCTTTCTGCTACTGAGCCTTTGCCAAACTTAACCCTGCCAACTCCAAGACCAAAGTGAGACAACTACTTCCTGGTAACCATTTAGAAATACTTTTGGGGTACCCAGCAAGCATATAAACTCAGGTTGTGCCCATGAGGGACTGCTAACAGCACCATTTGCTCATACCATTGCGCATTCAGTAGCAGATCTATGAAAATTATATATCATAAGATTCAATAGAGGTGTTATATAGCCAAACTTTTTGATTTCTTTCAGGTCTGACATAGATGTTTTGAACTTATTTTAATCCATATAGGAATACCATTATAAAGAGAATTCCAGTTGTTCATTTGAATTCTGGTAAAAGCATGTCAATATACTACAGCATCCACTATACAATGGTAGGACTGGGCTCTGCAGTGGTTTCATAGATAATCAAATTAAGTACCCAGCTACACAGAAACACAGGCCTTTCTGTCTGTCTGTTCCTTGTACTGAAAATATATCCAAAGTGCAACAAGTGCTTCCTGATAACTATTGTAGATGCCACATGGGCTAGATGGGCATCCTGGCCAGAAGAGGGGATGATTCCTTACCCGGACGGGAGGCTCCTAGTAGGCAGACAGGCATCCTGGCCAGGGAGGAGAAGCAGATCAAACCTGGAAAGAAGGACCAGAAGGGATATACAGACAGCCCACTGAAGAATTAAGATGTCGCTGGGGGCTTTTTCCTCCTCTAGCACGCTAGATGGCAGCAGTCCTGGATATTGGTCCCCAGAGGGAAACCAGCAGGGCATGCTGGTCACTGGGTGTTATAATTGGGCTTCCATGTGACTCAGAAGTATTTCCATTAGGCAACTGCCCTGGTACCAAAAGCATTCTCAGGTCCATAGTAAAAGGGACGGCACTCCCTTATCCAGGTGAGTCGGAGGTGGGAGGAAGAGAGGCAACACTCCTCTGGATTGGGAAGAGGGAAAAATCTGAGCTTTGTGCTACTTTGGAGTATTGCGGTGTAATAAACACACCTATTTGAACCAGGGACTTTGTGTGTGTTCATGCGTGGGGCTTGCTGACACCCCTGGTTCCATTACAACTGGCGTAGTCACAGGATTAATGCACTATGCCACCTCCTGGTCTGATTGGGAATTACATTTTTTTGAGCTCTTTAACTGCCTCCCATGTGCACATGTGTGAAACCCTTTGAAATTACTTTTGGGTGTCTGGCGAGCATATGAACCCAGGTGGTGCCCATGAGGGACTCCTAACAGCACCATTTGCTCATACCATTCCACACTTTGTATCAGAACTATGAAAATTATGTATCATAAGATGCAACTGAGGTGTAATGTGGTGAATTGTTTTCTTCCAGGTCTGACAGCAGTGTTTTGAACTTATTTTAATCCATGCAGGAAGGCTATTATAAAGTGAATTCCATTTGTTCAGCTGAGTTGTAATTAAGTCATGGCAATATACTACAACATCTCTATATATAATCTTTATTTGGATCTTGATCTTTGTTTTTCCACGAATGAATTAGAAGAAGAAGCACTAGATGGCAGTAGAGAGACAGCTAAAACATAGGCATTGCATTAAGAATCTCCTCCAGGCTTATTCTACTGAAGACTGTAGTACTCCAGTCACACCTCAAAACACAGACATTCAAACTAAACAAATTTTTGTGCTTTAAATTAACTAAAGAGATCCTCATTTAGATCTTGATCTTTGTCCGCGAATTCCACGCATGCGTAGACCACCTTCCAGTTAAGTACGTTGTTGTTACTCACGGATGTCAACAATGTGCCGGAATAGCGAAAGGGGTGGTGGACAGTGTTACGCTGGTTAGCTCCTGAGGCCTGGTTAGAGAATGAGATAAAAGGTACGTGCCTACGTAACATATGAATGAAAGAAAGACAGTGGGTAAAATGAATGACAACGTAACAGCACGTTCCGGAAATTATTATTGTTACATTGTAGCCGGCGAGTGCTGCGCATCTCACAGTTGTACTGTGGCTTGCTCACACGTCAGTGAAGTGATCCCTATTTATGCTTTAAAGAGCCTGGATACCTATGTGTCCCCCTTTTATAACCATTGCTCCATGTATATATTGCCTTACTCTTTGGATTGCCAAAAAGCAACCTGCGAGATTGGAGAAAGGTTGAGAAGAGATCGTGAGAGGAAACGACAGCGTGGTGAAAACGAGACGGACTGTGAACGGACAGAAGCATAAATGCTCCTACACCACCACATAATTATGATTCGGACAGTGATTCAGAGTAGGCCATTCCTATCGAATCAATATCTAAAGGTTTTCTTTTGTAATTTTGTTTCCCTTAAAAAAAATCTTAATGCTGTGCGACAAAGGGCCCAGTTCTCAACTGGCAGCCGCGTTTAAACAGGGAGCCCTTCACAGACAACTTTAACACGTGCAACATAGTTGGGCGCACATGACTAGTACACTATACAGTGGTAAAACTGGGCTCTTCAGTGGTTTTGTAGATAAATTAGGTTCCCAGCTACACAGAAACACAGGCCTATCTGTCCTTCTATGCATTATACTAAAAAAACAACTTTAAGTACCAAAGGATAAATTTCACACAAATGTTAGAATTTTTTCTTCACGCAAAGGATTATATATACGTGGAATAAGTGACCAAGAAGTGTTGAGGACAGTAAGACTTTAAGAACCTTCAAATCTCAACTTGATACTATTTTGAAAATCTAGGAGAATGGTATGGTTGAGCTTGTGTGGCTGAATGGCCTGTTCTCATTAAAAATATTCTAATGTTGTGTTTCCTCTACATGAGGAAAGCTGTCCAAGAACTCGTACAAGTGGAAAATCATAACAGAAAGGTTTCACCTTGGGATCAGTAGAACAACCAACAATGTGTAATGTCAGCTTCTCGTTAGAATAATGGCAGTCAAGTGTAGATGATTCTCTTTTGGCACTATGTGTGGTGAAAATGCAAAAGGAGGATGGAGTGAGTACAGCACAAGGTTGGGGAACACTGTACACAACACCTTGACTTCTGTTCTATTAAAAGGATATTCAAGTCAATGCCTTACTGGAAAATCATCATTACCAGAGCAGCAGCCATGACATTTTGAAATGTACTGCTTTAACTAATCAAAGGGTAAATAACTCTGTAGTTTCGGTAAATGGAGCATGGTGCTATGTCATTTTTTAATCTACTTGGGGTATGTATTACAGTTTAAGTAATGTTATACAGTCATCTGTATTTGAACCCATTTTATTTATTCAGGACTGAGAATCCAGCCCTAGTTTAAATGTAATTATATAGGAAACACTGTTATGTATTTTTCGCAAATGCCCTGCTCTGTCAGTTTGCCATCATGAAAACTCTGGCATTGATGTTCTGTCTCAAGCAGCCATCCATCATAAACAAATGTAGGCAGCATGAAAACAATGAGACACTTAACACTCTGTACCTTTTCACATTGCTGGTGAAAGTGTGGAATAAATACATGGTGTCCCCTGGTGTCAAATAATGGAAGTGCAAATTGCATATAGTGAAATTGTATACATCCTCCAGACAGAAATTAATGACAAGCAGTTGCATTTTGTGACAGAGTATGGGTTTAAAGACAAGAAGAATAAAAGGAGAGGGATGACAGCTAAATGAAATTTATGTGATCTCCCAAGTTTGAGGTGCCTTCTTTCACAATCACTAATTTCTTCCCATAGACATGCTTTAAAGTAAATTAGCTCTCAAATAACTCCAGTGTGAGTATCTTCACATCTTTCTGCCATGTGATGAGGTGTCATTCCATCCACAGCTGCTTTTGTACACTGTGCATATAGCTGCCAGGATATTTTCTGACTCTTCAAGACTAAAGAGTAACATTCTTAAACCAGATTAAACCAATTCAGAGTCACAGGGGGTTGGGGTTTATCTCAACAACATTGGTTGCAGGCCTTGAATGAACTCCAGATGGGATGCAAGGCCATTTCAGGGCCTACTTATGTACACACATATATTAGGCCAATTCAGAATTGTTAATTAATCTATCATGTACTGCACATCTTTGGAAATGTGGAAAATCCACACAGACAACAACTGGGCACAAGAATCTATCAATGAGGCCCTAACTACTGTAACAGTACTACTGACTAAAGAAGAGAAGAATTCATGAAAAGAAAATATAATAATAAGGTAATTAATAAGAAACAATAAAATTAAAAAAATGTTTTGGACCATTAATACAGTAAATGCCTTCATTAAGAAGCAACAATATGAAAAAATAAGTTACTGTGTACACTTGTGTATTTGAAAATTAAAAGTTTTCAAATCCAGAATAAAAAGTGTTTTACTATAAATGGTAAATACTTCACTTTAAAGTAAGTGCCCACATTGAAAGGGTGCCCAGTTCCTAACATAAATTGCCAAAGTTGGGTAGATGTGTGTACGGTATGTAAGGTAAACCAGTTTGCTTCTAAAAGCTGTAGAAATGACCTGGATACGTTATCTCAGGAAGTGGTTAGAAAAGGGAAAATAAAATCCCAGAATCTGGCAGATTCTCTCCAAACTGTTTTTAATAGAGATGCATACTTTGAATTGTTTCTTGCAGTGATGTCTGGTGTTGTCTGTTCCACACTCCAGGGGTTCCCCTGCTAAACCATATCAATTGGTGTGAACTTAAATGCTTAGTTTCTGTAGAAGGAAAATAACATCATAATTAACCTCCTTTAACCAGGAAGTTGACTGATATTTGTTCTTTCAAATACAGTATATTAGGACAATCACATTATTGGTGGGTTGATGAGGAGACCTGGGATCATGGAATGATTATTAGATATCCTAGTTGTTTTAGAAGTATTTGTCTAGAACTGAATAAGTTTAGAAAAGGAACCAACTTAACGAGCAGCCTTGTTTTGGTATCGATACGAAACTGAACATAACGGAGTGAAAAATGGAACAGCAAAGACTTGCTACTGACATGCTATCAGTTTCTTTTCTGTTCCACTGTTGCCTTGTTTCACTTGGGTTAAATAGTGACTTGATGGAAAGTGGGCTCAAAAAGTTTCTGCTTGCAGTGGAAGGAGAGTGGCTACATAATTTCAAAATTAATTTTCAGACACTTCAAATAGCAAACATTAACAAAAAAATTAAGT
The DNA here is from genome assembly GCF_016835505.1 of Polypterus senegalus. Classification (NCBI taxonomy): domain Eukaryota; kingdom Metazoa; phylum Chordata; class Cladistia; order Polypteriformes; family Polypteridae; genus Polypterus; species Polypterus senegalus. The sequence continues at coordinate 72,681,267 of NC_053160.1, read as the reverse complement.
AATTATTAAGCTTTTTGTAGACGTCAGTTCATCAGTTCTCTTTGAGTCATTTGACTCATGCTCCTTGCTCAGCTTGGCTGACATGAATGGAATTTTGAATATTAAAATTCGGCTTTGTAATAATAGTTTTTCATTTGGAAACAGTTATCTGATTTTTGTAAAATGTTATTGTTATTTTTATGACTGTGGCAATATTATAAAAGAAAGTCTATCCATGAGTACCACTATTTTTCTGCATTATTTTCATTGCATCAGCCTTACTGTTGTTCATTATTGCTTTTATTGCTACACAGTCAGCAAAGTCACAATATAAAACATAATTTGTTGAGAACATTTGTTTTAAATGCTGGCAGCACATTAAGATTGATGTCCAAACCCTGACTTCACTAAAGAAAGGCAAACTTATTTTGAAGAGTACAAATTGATAGAATATCAAATAGATTTAGGACCTTGTCTTGGCTTTGTTTTTTATGAGTATTATGCTTTATCAATTTGGTTTATTCATGTTCTTTTGGTAATTAGATCTTGGATCTTTTTGATTAACTGCTTTTGTCTCTCAGTCTAATTTTTCCCTAGAAAGTCTACTACAATTCTCTGGACTAGCCATTATTTTGACTCCTTGGGACAACACCTGCACCATTATGGCTTGAGTCAAGAATTAGCACTCCAAGAGTTTTGAGAATGCAGTATATAATTGAATTGTTTCACATGTCCTTAACCTGGCAATGTATAATTAAATTTCTGGAATAGCTTCAGAGATGAAAAGATTATACTAAGGAATGGTTTTGTTTAAGATTTCAAGAATTATGTGATTTATGCGTGTTGTTTTTAATAATAATAATTCATTTTATTTAAAGGTGCCTTTTATGGCACTCAAGAACATCTTATAAAACAAAAAGAAAAAACTACAAGAAAAACAATTAAAATAAAATACAATTATGAAAATATGGTCATAAAGTGCAAAAAAACATCCATCCATCTTCCAACCCGCTGAATCCGAACACAGGGGTCTGCTGGAGCCAATCCCAGGGCACAAGGCAGGAACCAATCCCGGGCAGGGTGCCAACCCACCGCAGGACACACTAGTCCACCTAACCTGTCTTTGGACTGTGAGAGGAAACCCACACAGACACAGGGAGAACATGCAAACTCCACACAGGGAGGACCCGGGAAGCGAACCCGGGGCTCCTAACTGTGAGGCAGCAGCACTACCACTGCACTACCGTGCAGTCAAAAAAAAAAAAAAGAGGAATCTGCAAATTTGAAAAGATAAACTTTAACTCTAGATTTTAAGTTAGGAAGTGAATCAATCCTGCAGATATCTTGAGGGAGGGAGTTCCTAAGACAACTAGCAACAAAACTTAAGGATCTATACCCCATGGTAGGTAAATGAGCAGAAGGCATAACAAAAGAATTGAATAAGAACATCTAAGAGTATGAGCAGGCATATAAATGTTGTGATAGATTAAGGCGCTTCTCGCACCCTTGTACCCTCAGACTATACGTCAGACACCAGGTAAAAGTCCAATGATGATATTTATTATAATAATAAAGTGCACAAAGCACGCTCCTCTCCACAATTCTCAATACACAATACAATAATTAATAACAATCCTCCACTCCCAGACGCTTAGCCACCCTGCCTCCCAACTCAGCTCATCGTCTGTGAGTTCCCATAATCCTTTTATACCTCCTGACCCGGAAGTGTTTCTGCCCAATAGTCCTCAAGTCCTTATTCCTTCCGGGTCAGGGTAAATAGTCCTTTTCTTCAACCCGGGAGTACGTAGTTTCTTCCTGTCACGTGACCGTGACGCACTCCCGGGTTATAGGGTACATAAGAGCCTACGAGCCCCCCTACAGCGATGCCTGGTGGCCCCCAAGGTATCCAGCAGGGCTGTATACAAATACTACATAGTCCATGATGCCCTGCTGGAACTCGGGGCATGATCATGCTGTCGGGAGAGCTCCTCCTGGTGGCCTGGGGTTGAGGGCCGGAGTGAAATGCCGGCAATCCATCACAATGTGTAACAGATCCGAGAGATATAGAGGTGCCAGATTATGAAGAGCTTTAAATGTTAATAGCAAAATATTGAAATCAATATGACATTTCACAGGAAGCCAGTGGAGCTAACAAAGAACAAGAGTAACATGTTCTCTGGAGGTGCTTCTGGTAATAACACGAGCAGCAGAATTTTGAACCAGATGAAGCCTTTGCAAAAGCTTGTGAGGAAGGTTAACAAATACAGAATTACAGTAATCAACGTTTACCAAATGTTACTAAAGCTTGTACAAG